>NC_136373.1:18825000-18882500 GCF_037039965.1 Doryrhamphus excisus
AATACAGAAATACAAAGAAACCCCAATGAAAATGTAATGGACTGTTGCTTTTACCAAAAATTGCATGTGACTAAAAATTGCAATCAATCCCGATGTATAATTTTTAATCTCTGTCACTTTTGGATTTGTGTTTATTACCCCAAAAACGCAGAGATGACCTGTAAATAATATCATATATAAATATATATATTTCCCCCCTTCAATAGTAAACAAAATCATTGGAAAAACTGCATTTTGTGTCAGTCCTGCTGCCATTGATTAATATTTCAATTTGAAAATTTGTCACACTTAAATGTTTCTGGGCAAACACTTTTTCACACCACTGTACGTTACTGCTGAGGATGAGGCGCCTACTTTAAGGAGAGTTTGGCTGTGAGGGCACATAGTTTGGTGTTCTAGCAGGATGAGCAGCCAGCAAGCCTGGTGTCTTCCACCGCTTATGAAGAATGGTCATCTACTCGGATGAATTTCATCATATTTGTAGTTATCTGCTTTAGACTTGACGGACATGCACATCCGATGGGTGTCGTCCAGCGTTTTGGCTACGTTAGCTGCCGTTTGACTGGTCACATCGTGAGGCCGGAAAACTCACCATGCTTCAAGCTACCCCGGCCAGATATTTTTCATGGCATGTTTGACCATGACATCACTCACGCAAACGACAGGGAAGCCCCACAAGGCAGAAATGATGGTTTTGGGTTTAGCTCGCCTGCACAGTGTGAAGGAAAGAAAAGGCTCCACACTGCAATAGTACGACTCACAGCTGATCTGCTTTTGTGATTGCAAATAATGGGTGTGTTCTTGACCCAGGACAAAGAGGCCATGGAGGCGGCCATTCGAGCCTTTGAGGACTGGGAATTTCAGGTTCTGGAGCAAGAGAGTGGCATGGATGACGGGGGCGAGGATGAAGAGAGAAGAACGTTCTTGACAAAGGAGATCTCCTGCCAGCATCATGCTGTCAAAGCAGCGCAGGTAAAGGACGAAATAGTTTCTGTTTGCGTCTCTTTGCTTCATCTAATACTGCAAAGCAGCGTAGAAGACAGTAGACACCTTTGGAAGCTCATCTAAATGCTTCCAGAAGCTTCTCCAGGTAGGGACCTGGCTATGAGAGCATGACGTGTGTTCTGATGGAAAGACATTCTCACAAGAGCAGGGACAGAAAGTAAATGTGAAGCATGAGGAGGAGTCATGAAGAGAGGGATTGTTCCCCAATGATGCTGGCAAACTCGGCAGACCTTGCACCATGTCAGACACTGGACTGAGGCTGACCTTGCTTTTCATTGTGGACGTGTTCTAACGTGAATTTAATCTTTTTGAATCATGACTTTTCAACAGCCTGGGTTTGCTTATTCACTGTAGAAAAGCTGATTGGTCAAACTTGCAACTCCAGGTTGCATTTTAAGATATGAAGCGGAGCCTAAACACACGGCAGGCTCATCTAGCTCGGGGCGAGTCGGAGGCAGTATCCTGCATGAGGAAGGAAGTTATTCCCTCATGACATCAAGACTTCCAAAGTGTTGGAGAGCCTCTTCTCTCAAATTTAGAGAGAAGTGAAATAGGCTGTTCGTCAGCTGATCAAAAGCACAGCCTTAAAGCTGAATCTTTGTTTCCTTTTTACAAGTACAATTCTGCTATTTCTTTTTAGGAGCGAGTCCAGCTGTTGGAGAAGCAGCTGAAGGACATGGAAGGTGAGAAAGAGCGAGAGCTGGACGCCCTGATGAAGGAGAAGCGAGACCTCGTGCATTCTTCCCACACGGTGAGGACTAATACTCCACAGTTGCTCACAATCACTCAGACCGCAGGTTGTTCAAGCAATGACGTGTGGGAGGAAAAGGCCAATTAGCAGGGAGGGGAGGGAGTTTGGGTGAGAGAACACAACCTGTCTGAAAGGGAGGAGGAGGAAGAGGAGGGAGTACCATGACTCTCCTCGCAACTTTGCGTAGCGCGAGGATGTGCGAGTGGCAGCGAGGACAGGTCACATCAGGCGTCCTTTGCGGTGAGAGGTAAGCAAATGAACTGGCGCTGACGGCTCATGGACCGACTCACGCTTTCGCCCAACGAGCTGCAGAGCCATGGTGTGTCTTACCACCTCATGACAGGATTGTGCTTTTGGCGCTAGCACGTCTGCTGACGTCTGTTGTCTTTGGGTGTTTTGACAAGGCTGGCGTTGTAAGGCCACAGGCAACATGTTTGACTCCTTGTAAACGCTCACATTCCCCTGCAGGCTCGCTGATGGATGACTGCATGTCATGTGTTTGAGTCAAGCATGGGAGGCTGGGCTCACATTGGACAAACTAGCCTAATGTTGATTTTCAAAAACCAACTACAGTTGTCCCTCCCTTGTGGCTCAGATATTGCTCCCTTTCTCTTAGTGTTTCAAAGAACAAATGATTGCTGTTTTGTGGTTGAATACGGCCCATAATTAGTACAAAAATGGCACTTCCAGTCCAACTGGCACTCATGCCCAGGTAAGACGAGCAGGAGTTTAATGTATGTCTTAAATGGCTTATTTACTGGTACTATTGTACTATATTGGCTAATAAGAGTGTCAAGCCCTTTCAAGCTGTGATTGCAATACACTGATGGGACAATAGCCCCCACAGGAAATACACTGTCCCACTGTCCAGACAAATGTGCAAATGTGTGAGTCTGTTATCCTATGTATGTCTGTTCCATATTCTGCTTGGTCTGGAACCAACTGCGATAAACGATGGATGTTCTTTCTCAGCAGCCCTTAGTGTGTTTTGTCTTCATTACTGTTTGCACATGTCCTGTTGTAGTCAACTGGTAGTGCTGAAACCTTCAGTAATCTTTCGTTTGAGGTGATTAATTGGTTCCAGACCTGACTGTGATTAGTGACTCTCTGCGACAGTAGGATTCAGTATTAATAAATCGAACATTTTTGGAGTTGTTGCATAAATATCCTTTTTAACATTACAAAGATGGCGTTTCTTTGATCCTCAGTGCCATGCCATGTCTCCCTACTGTGTGTGTGTGTGTGTGTGTGTGTGTGTGTGTGTGTGTGTGTGTCTAGTATGGAGGGTGGGAGGGAGGGGCTTTCTTAGTAATTGTTTTTCCTTTCAATTGTGGTAATTGTTTTTAATTCTGTAAAGCACTTTGTGTTGCGTGTCTTTGCAGGAAAAGTGCTCTACATATAAAGTTGATTTCATTTGATTTGATTTGACAAGAGCCCTGTAGACATGAAATAACAGCTCCATAGTCACTCTCAGACTCTGTCATTCTTTTACACCTCATTGCGCAGCACTTGGGTGCAGATGACCGGATCTCTGCAGGGACAGAAGAGACTACCGCCACTCATAGTATACAGCAAGCTAGCGAGCTAACTAGTTGGTCTCCAATTGATTTATTCAAAGAGGGTGGGCAAGAAGGACAAAGTAAGAAGGCAAAAACTTGTCACCAAAGACCACAATAATGTTTGGCCTACTGGCTCTTTAAACTAAAAATTTCAAGCTAAAATTCCAAATGTTGCCCCGCAGGTTATTCCAGAGAACAAGGTATTTGCCAACTGGTCAGACGTTACGAGCTCCGCCCCCGGTGTGATGTCCCTTTCATCATTTGCCATTGACAAGCCTCCTCAGGTGTGCAGCTGCGTCCGACACCACACTTTGGATGCCCTGTTTTTACGGGAGGTTAGATGTTGACTGCATTTTGTCTCCATGTAGGACCCATGCAAGGACTCTGGCAGTCTGCCGGGGAGGCGCAGCTCTCATCGCAGCAGCAAACTGAAGGATAGGCCGCTCTCAGCTCAGGGTGAGCTGTCACCTGGCCTCGCTTCAACGTTACAATGGCCGCTTGTTTGTCTTGACTGTTTATTCTCTTCCATTCAGCCAAATCTAAGGTGTGTTGATAGAAAGTCGTCAGCTTGCGGACGTAGTTGTAGTCGTGCTGGTGAAAAGGCGGATTGACCTGCACAGACCAGATGAGCCAGAAAAACTCTTGTATGCTTTAGCCTGGCCTCACACGCTGGACTCTATCATTCATCAACCAACCAGAGTCTTAGTTGTTAGTTCTTCTTCATCTTTAGGCCTTTGGGACAAGTCTATGTTCTCAACTTTGTGGGAGCAGTTGGAGGGAGGTGCTCTTCTGCTCCCACTGCACATTAAGGCGTGCTTGGACGGGTTTGGTCTGGAGGACCATTAAACGGCAGATATCCAGTCGAAAGTCCTCCCAGAACATCAGGTTCCTGAGCCCTGCCGCCCCTCCCATCGAACGCCGAATTGTTCTCTGCTTCTTCTCCCAGGCTTGGTGAGGACGCTCCCAGGAAGTGGCAATCCTGCCTCGGAGGCTTTCACCTCCCTTCAGAGACACAACAACGGGCACGTCGGCGGCCTCAGACCTGACGCCGCCATCGGCTGTGAGCGCCTCACGCCGAGCAACAGCATGCCCTGCTCTCGCGCTGCCAGGTCAGCTCGCTCTGCGCTTTGGACATTAACTTGACTCCGATTTTTTATGTATTTATTTATTTTTTTAAGTGCATGCACTCAGTAAAACAAGATCTATTCAACTAAACATTTCCATCAAGCTTATCCAGCTGATTCTAAACTGAAAGGTTTTTTTGTTTTTTACCGTTTGAGGACTTGGTGTAAAAATCGACATAGGAATCCATTTGGAGGCCAGCAAGTGAAAGGTTTTGCGTGTTGTTAACTCTTGCAGTCCGTGTCTGATGGATCTGGTGGAGATTGAGAGGAAGCTTCGGGAAGCCAAAGCAGAGCGAGAGAGGCTGCTCAGAGAACGGGTGAGTGGTACGGCAGAAAATGTAAGACTTTAGGTGTTTGAAAGGCTCATTTCCCATGACGTGCACACAGGAAGAGCGAAAGCGACTGTTGCTGGAGGAAAGAGGACGGCAGGAACTGGACTCCCCCAAACCAGAGCGAGCAGAACCACAAGAGAACCAGCTCAGCACCCCACTCAACTCACCCGAGGTATCTTAGTTGACTAGCATGCTCTACATTGCCAAATACTGAGATGCCAAGCGGAGAATCTAACCCAGGTCTTCCCATTCTCCTGACTGTGTGGCCAACATGCTAACCATTTTTTATAAGGTGCACACAGAGCAACAAACAACTTCAAGCTGTCTCCTTCCGCCTCCGTTTTTTTCCACGCCGTAAGGCGTTCAGGCGCATTCATAATTGTGTTAAGCGATAATTGTTTTTTATTTTTATTCAGGTACCCCCTATGAACCTCTGCTGCAAACTGAATTGAAAATGTGTGACGTCACGCCATTTAGTTTTGCACATTAAAGAATTGCAGACATACAGTCAATACGATGGCTCTTCCTAAACGTCTTGTCAAAGCATCTTTCTGCTGGAAAATGTTTGACTCGTGAGATGGTGCCCTCTGCTGCATTCATAGTTGCAGCCCTCTGCAGATGGCACCATCTTTGATGGCATCACCATCATTAATGCCCATTGTCCACAATCTTTGTGTGAGACATGAGAACGTCTTTCTCTTTTCTGTGCCTTCTTCTTTCTCTTTGGGCTTTTCCCTCCAGGGGCCGCCACCACAGCAAACCAATCTCCTCCATCCAACCCTGCCTCTGCATCTGTCTTTCTCACAACAACTACCCTCATGTCCTCCTTCACTACATCCATAAACCTCCTCTTTGGTCTTCCTTTTGCCTGTTTATATCTTTAGGGTATAGGTTTCCCCCCATTCCAAAAACATGTTAGCTTGATTGGCCACTCCAAATTGTCCATAGGTATAAATGTGGGTGGGAATGGTTGTTTGTCTATATGTGCCCTGGGATTGGCTGGCCACCAGTCCAGGGTGGACCCCGCCTCTCCCCGAGACAGCCGGGATAGGCTCCAGCACCCCCCACCCTAGTCAGGATAAGCGGCATAGAAAATGGATGGATGGATGTACGAATCTTTAGAATCCACAGAGAAGACGTGTGTTCATGTCTCACAAAAATGTTCAAAAAGTGCACTTTCCCTTTCAAACAGCATACGTTTTTAACATATTTTAACGTATTTACGCCTGACATAATGTGTCTATGCAGCACAGCTTCCCGCTCTTCTTCTCGCCACACTTTGACCTCCGCACCCATGTAGAGTCCCTGGGCCACAGCGTCTCCGGCTGCACCGACCTGCGTCTGACACCTCGGCGCTGCGCAGGCTTCCTAACCAAGCGTGGAGGCAGAGTGAAGACCTGGAAGAAGAGGTGGTTCCTGTTTGACGTGGACCACAGGCGGCTGGCCTACTACACAGGTTGAGTTGGCCACCACACAGACCTCACCAAAAAAAATTCATCACTCCTCTGGTAACAACTCATAAAAGGTGTCTAGGCTGCTCTTCTACATCTTACATCTATATCCGTCACTGCTCACGAGACATTTTCTCATATACCAACTACTAGTTTTTCTGCCTGGATTATCCAGGCGGGTCCTGTCATGCAACTTCAGTCAAGCATCTGTGTGTGCTTCCTTCACCAGTTGCTGTTTGTTGCTTAAAATGACAAGAATACATTCAATATGCAGAAATATACAAGTATTGAAACTTTCAGGATGACTAATAAGGAATATACAATGTTAGGGACTGGGAGAGGGCTGATGTCCAACCTAAAGTAGGCTTTGAGTTTTGGCCCCATGACTGAGTTTGACACCCCTGGGTTAGACGAAGCAGCAGTCAGTAGACATATAATAAGTAGAATAATAATCAATATGTTTTTCTGCAGACTGTGATGAGAGGAAGCTGAAGGGCGTCATCTACTTCCAGGCCATAGAAGAAGTTTACTATGACCATCTCCGCACAGCCACTTCGGTGAGTCCAGTGTCATGTGACCAAACATCATGTTCCATATTTCTTGGGTAAAAAGGAAGCGGGTGTCACTGTGCTCATGGCCACTAGGTGGGGCTCATAGTCCAGGATGTTTTTCTCAGAACCCTTTCTCAGTCTTTCAAATACTTTTGTCTTTGTTTAATAGTCCATCTAAAGCAGTGGGGCTGTCATCAATCTGCAGCTTGTTTTTTTCATAAAAAAATAAACAGAATTGTTCGAGACGCATTTTTGATAATAATAATAATACATTTTGTTTGTTGGCGGCTTTCAGAACACCCAAGGTCCCCTTACATGCAAAAACAGACTCAATATAGGATACAATACAAAAAAATAATTAAACAATCCAATCCATTTGATTTATATAGCACGATTTCAACAAACACGTTTCAAAAGTGCTGCACAGCAAGATAAAAATCCAGAAGCACTCTACCCTATTGACGTGTCCGTGGTGTAAAGACTGGCAGAGCAATGCAATATCCGTCCGTGTGGCGAAACGTAGCTGATTGCTTCGTTCCTCCAATAGACTTAGTGATGCCCGTGAGAGGTCGTGGGGACGTTTTGTAACATTTTTGGTTAGTGCCGTTCTGCAAGATTTTTCCAATGTAAAAAAAACATGTCATGGCTCATAAAAGGTTGAAAAACACTGTTCTAATGTAACACTAAGGCAAGATAGGATGTCACGTTTTATTTCTTCTTCACAGTCGCCTCGACCCACTCTGACGTTTTGCGTCAAGACATACGACCGCCTCTTCTTCCTGGTGGCGTCCAATCCCATTTCTATGAGGATCTGGATGGACGTCATCGTCACAGCAACAGATGAGCACAGTCGTTATTGACCAGGTGTGCCCAAGTGAAGAGGGTCACACTGTTACCCGGTGTGCTCACTCACCCTGGTGGCCCCATGCAGGCATTGCAAGTACAGCAACACTAGAGGACCAGTTACCCGTGTGCTCACCCCTGGTGGCCCCAGTCAGGCATTAAGTACGGCAGCACTACAGGACCAGTCATATCATGCAGATGGCAATAATGGCATGTTTTCTTTGTTTGGTCCTAGGTTATGTAAATAGTACAGTGTACTACATTAAATTTTTACAAGATTATTTTTTACGAAGTGTGCAAATGGGGCTATGGAGTCATACACTGTAATGGACACACTATTAAACTTATGTACAGAAAATACAAGAAAAATGACTTCCACTTTTGTGATTGATAAAGGTAAAAAGAAAACATGTATTTTAACATGCATTATTTGAACATCCACTATATATTAAGAAAATACTAATTATATATGTACATTAAATATGCATATCGTCAAGTGAGAAACAAATGCCTCTTTTTTATTTTATCCTTTCTATCAAAATAAATTAAAGCCGATAGGGGCACATTTCTGCTTCTCTGAAAGAAATGAAAACATTCCCTTTCTAGTTGTTTCTTTATGGGGAAACCCATCCGATATAAATATTGTGCTGTTATTTCCGTCATTGCAACGTCCGCTTCAGTTCATTTCAGGATGTGTCTTTCAAAAAGGATGTTGAAACATTAGTCCATGAATGCACAATTTCCTCTTTCCTCTGACTACTCAAAACCAAAAAACCTTCCCTTTTAAATTTAATGAGAAAACCTTTATAATACAATATTTGATTTTATGGTATCACAGTTGAAGAACCTTTTGATCAGATGTGTGCTTTAATGTAGGGGTGTTTTAGAATATTCCCACCATTAAATTTGGAGGAGAACACGGGGAGAACATGCAAACTCCACACAGAGATGCCCAAGCGGAGATTCCAACCCAGGTCTTTCCATCTCCTGACTGTGTGGCCTACATGCTAATCACATCCTAACCCTAACCGTGCTCAGCAGTAATTTTTACAAGAATAAAGTCCAAATATTGTAATTTTTAATGAGCATCACCTCATATGAGCAAAAATAGCATTTTACAAGCATAGAGTTGGAATTTTTTCAAAGTTGTCATGTAAACATAAAAAAATAGCCCGTGGAAGAAGTTTTAGGCTGCAACGAATGATTTTAATAACTGATTACTCGATCAATTTTTTTTTCCATTTATTGACGAACACATGTTTAATTTCCACCTCCCTTTTCAGAAATAGATTTGAACTGACAGAACAAACTGCACAAACATCAAGTGGCGTTCGAAAAATCTGTTGAAATAAAGTGAAATAATCAAACATGTCAATGTCATCGAGTCAGTAACACAGTAAATGTACACAAAAATACATTCATGATCATTTCCGTCAATCTGTTGCTCGTTGTTTCAATGAATGGAGGCCAGAGATGGACTAATATTAACATATATAAAAAAAAACCCTCAATTACCACAATTGTTTTTAATTGGGTAATCGATTAACTATTGATTAGTTGATTCATTTTTACAGCTCTAAAAAGGTTACAATGTTTCAAGGAAAATAAAGTGAAAAGTTTTATAAACAGTCATCAAGTGCCATTTTAGTAGCAAAGAGTTGAACTCAATTTAAATAAAAATGTATTTTTAAAGTTGTGATATTATGGAAATGAAACCAAACAAAATAAAGTTGTCATTTTTGGGAAAATTTGGTTACAGAAAAAGTTACAAGAATAAAGTAATATTATGAGAAGGAAAATTTATGAAGATTGTTTAGGAAATTTGAAATCTTTGGAACGGGGAAAAAGAAGAGCAAAGAGTGAAGTTGGTGTTATGCTTTTTACCTAAATGACAGAGGTGAGATGCGTTTTGGTCACCCCTGGATTACATACAGCCTTTCAGTTTCCACAGAGAAGTAAAGACACACGAAACCATGATGACTGACGCCTTACACAAATGACAGAGGCTCACTGACGCTCTCTGAAGTGAAGAACGCGCACGCAAGCTGAAAGAGCACAGTCCATTTTTCAAGGTAAGAAATCCATCTTTTCATTCATGGAAAATGTCGTCTTTCTTTTTGGGCTGAATTGAAATTGTTTTGCTGACCTCGTGACTTTTGAGTTCTATAGAGAATTGTTGAAAGTATTTGTCATCCCGAGTGTAATACTCCTGTGTGTAAATGTTATTATTACGTTGTAGTTCGCAATTGATCAAGTGCTGCTTGTGAACTTTCAAACTTTTGAAACTATTACACTTGCACTTTGCAGGGTAATTTTTTCCTGTTAAAAAAAAAATAACAGTAAAATGCCTTTTTTATTTGCTATGACTGCCAACCATGCATTATTTTTGTTCAAGTAGGAGAGAAAAGAAAATGACACACATTGCTGTGACGCTTTTACTGCTTGGCTGCCTCTTTGAAGGTATGTTGTGTTTTGGTTCTTTTCAATCTTCTTTGTCTATTTTTTATTTGTTTATTTTTCAATTGTCCAAATGTTCTCAAATGATATTATATTAAGGTGCATGTAATAAGCCTTAAGTAATAATTAACATTAATACGTCGTATTATATTAAGTTTTAATATTAGGTGCAGCATTTATAAGGCAATATGAGCATTATATTTTAATAAGCCTTTAATGAGGGTGCATTGAAGGATTTATTTCCTATCCAGATTGACATTCTTGACATTCCTCGCTCCTGCTTACGTGTAAACGTCCATGCTGTTTTACTAGTGGTTGTATGTGCCTCACGGCTTCCGTCCGTATTCAATACAAAAGGCCAAATAATATGAGGTGAAGTTGAACATTAACAAAACGCCGCTTGCATTGGATTTTACTGATACCCACAAATGCATCGCGATGATTCTCGATTTCACCCGTCAATTGCATCCATAAATTAAATCAAGCTTTTAAAATGAACATTTATATAGCATTATTAATGCTAAAGTGCATTTAATAATCTTAATATTATTCAATTTAATTACTACTTATTATGGCTTACTATACAAGCACCTTAATATAAAGCATTACCATTATATTTATTGTCCTTGTTTTTTTCTCGCCAGGCAGTCTGTGCCAGGAGTGGGCCGCCATCATGCCGTCCAGCGTGGAGGGTCTAGGTGGCTCCTGTGTGAGGATCCCGTGTAGGTTCACCATGGCCGCTGGATTTGAGGCTTACCTGGATGACACCTGTAGAGCCATATGGAGAAGAGGTCGCTTCTTCAAGACTGAGGTATTCGACTCCAGTCGGACTGGCGAGAGCACCAGTTTGAACCTCCTGCAGGGAAACCTAACCGGCAGTTTGAAGGTACGGTCGATAAGCTGAAAATGAGTGCAGACCTCCAAAAAGACCAAATATAAGTCTGCAATATTTTTGGGAATAGTGAAAAGTAGGGCCACACAATAATAATTGTGACAATATGAGGGAGTTATGACGTCATACCGATATATCCAATAACATCAAAGAAATAGCTCCGATAACTCCTAATTAAAAAATGAGGCGAGATTAGCAGTAGCCTACTATGCATGTAAGCAAATCAAGCACTTTTGCACACCAGCTGCTCTGAGCGTGTTGGGCGACAGCAGGTGGGGTGGAAATCTCTGGCCACCTCACGATTCCATGCCATCACGATTCAGAGGCCTGTGATGTCATGATAAAAAGATTATCGATGCACCTTTTTTGTGATCAATAGTTGGTCATTTGTTTAATGCATAATGTTTCTATACATTTATTTGTACTTGGAGTACTACGAAAACGAAGCATATTTTGAAATTTTCCGCAATTAAAACAGATGAATTTACTTCTACTCTGTTTTCATAGTTGGAAGGTTACATCTACAAGGGTTAGGGTGGGATTGAACTCGGGTCTGCGCGCTAATCTCTCGGCCGCCGTGCAGCTGACACCCATATTATCTTTTAAAATATAGCGGATCAGCAGCTGATCCCTTCCTGAAGATGGGATCGGAACATCCCTACAAACTTATACATATATATACTTATACATATAAAATCTGTTATTGGTACCATATCGGTCTTAAGAAGCACAAAGTTATCGCTGGTATTGGTTTGGGAAAAATATGGATGTCCATTTAAATCTAAATATCTGGAGTGAACGTTTGTCTACCAGGATCAGGACTGCACCACCATCCTGCACAACATGCAGTCAGACAAAGACAGCGACTCCTATTACTTCAGGCTGGACTGTGACAACGCGCTCAAGTTCAACTTTGGCAGCAGGGTGCTTTTATACATCCAAGGTGGTCCTTGCGTCGTGCTCTTTGGTGAGCTGCTAATGTTGCGTCGCATCGCGTAATTGCGTCTCCTTTTCCCTCCACGCCTCTGCAACCCAGCAGATGCTCCCCTCATGCCCGCCGTCAAAGCAGACCGCACAGAGGTGGAGGAAGGCGACACTCTGAAGCTGGTGTGTTCAGCTCCAGCTCCATGTCCCATGCTGCCGCCTGTTCTGACGTGGGCGCCGGCACTGGGCTTCTTTCAGGAGATGTTGGAAGAATCACGTGTGACCTTAGCAATGGAGGTGAGCGCCTCTTACCTCCACAACATGATGAAGGTCACCTGCACGGCGCTCCACAGGAGACAAGGAGTACATGACGACCTTCATGCTGAAAACAGCTTGACCCTTCATGTTGCTTGTGAGTCTCTTCTTCTTGATTTTCTTCACTGGATGCAATCATTTGGAGTGCATGAGAAAGTGAAAGGCCATATACACACACACATACATACATACATACATACTACCCCCATATTGGTTGGGTATTTTCCTAGAAGTTTATGATGATGAAGTATTGTTATGCAGAGAGTTCTGTGGTTGGGTTACATGAGGAAATACAATTACTGCAGAGAGGAAGTTGCTTTGAATGTTGCGTTTGAAAGTCAACATTCACACTGACCACTGACTATCAACTGTCTTCAGTGCCAACTGCCATTGTCGCTTGCTACTGACTGTAAAATTGTTCTTTAGACACTCCAAAGAACACCTCAGTCAGCTATGAGGGCCCCGTGACAGAGGGCAGTTCCGTCACGCTGACCTGCAACACGGACGCCAATCCAGCTGCGGACAGCTACATCTGGTATCAAGTCGACCAGGCTCAGGTGACCCCGGTGGGATTTGCAAAACCACTGTCCATCACAGTCACAGAGGCCACAAACACCTTTTACTGCAGAGCCCGAAACAGATATGGATCCCAGAACTCATCCAGCACACGGATAGACGTGCATTGTAAGTCCAAGTCGTGCACATCAATGACCTCCACCAAACAATCCTCATTGTCAAACATTATACAGGAGAACCGGGCAGGTTCTGTGGAAGCCACCTGAAATAAATGTCGATTTTGTAATCGGGCCCCCTGCGAAAAGTGCAGTTTTTTGCCCTGATGGGGGAAGGGAGGTGTGAGCTAAAGAAACAGCCTAAAGTCAACAGAAAAGTGCATTTTAGATATCATAATTGTTACTTCTCAGGGCAGTTTTATAAAATAATTATGACTTTTCACAATTTGGACTTTTTATCTCATATTGGACTTTTATGTCATAACTGTCTCATCTCATCATGATTTTTTTTTTTTTACTTATCACAATTTTGACTTTTTAGCTTACAATTATGACTTTTTTCTCGTATTTCTAACTTTTTATGTCAATTTTGGCTAGCTGAAATTATGTCTTACAATTCTGCCTTTATCTCATAGATTTGACTTTTTATCTCATAATTGTGTCTTCCCATTGAAATTATTTTTCTTGGTGTCGGAAACGGGCTTTCATGAATGAAATCAACGTCAGTAAAGGAATGAAAAGACCCTTTTTAATGACCTGTTTTTCCCGACTGTCCGACAGTCCCTCCCAAGGAAACGGCGGTCATCGTGGAACCTGCGGGTTTGATAGTGGAGGGTGCCTCGGTGGTCCTGCTGTGTCAAAGCCGGGCCAAACCTCCCGTGTCCAACTACATGTGGTCCAAAGACGGCCAAGAGCACAGCGAGACGGGAGCGGTGTTGCTTATGGAACGTGTGGAGGCGAGGCACAGTGGCGACTATCGCTGTAAAGCCTCCAACATGCTGGGAGAGGAAAGCTCAACCGCCATTCATCTGGATGTCCAATGTAAGCGGATGTGACATCATCACCGTACTGCCACAGCGGCTTCTTTCACTGAGTTGACAGCTCCAGCGGATATGCGACCCACTGTCATGTCGTGTGACAAACTCGGTCTGGACTGTCACTCTAGCAAGTCATGTGTCTGTCTTGTTTTGTGTGTACATCTCTCTTTGCTTCGATGTCATTTCCAGAAGCAGAAAGCAACAAATCCGTCTGTTTGCTGACACACATCCATAAGTCATTGCAATTCATGTCAACCCCGTAGACTATCAGAATAATCAATCATTCATTCCTTTTTTTACCGCACACCATTAACCTTACTATTGGAAAAAAAAAAACATTTTTTATTTTAAATACACATTTTCCTAAAATAAAATTTAAATATAAAAAATATATACTATAAAACACAAATTCTACATTTAACAAGCAAATTCCCCCCAAAAAATTCTCACATGATCAGGTTTTTTGAGCTGCCAGTTTTTCCTGCCTGAATGAAATTATATTTTGGTTTGGTTTTGGTTTCAAATGATAGTTCACCTGGTCTCCTGGACACACAGTATGTCTACCTTCCTCCTCTGCATCATGTCAACCAGGTCTCCACCTTTTCTTGTCATATTTCCAACATTCAAAGTCCCTACTCTTAGTTGTAGGTTCTTGGCGCTCCTCTTCTCTCTCTTCTTACGGACACATCTTCCTCCTCTCCTTCTTTGACCAACAGTAACCCAATTTCCACCGGCACCTTGTAGGTGCACAGCAGCGATGGCGTTGTTGTTAACCCGGGCCTGGACCGATCCGGTATGGAAGTGGCATTGTTGATTGGAATAGTTGGTTTGGCAAACTTTGAATTGAATTGAAAGGTTGAATAACTTCCAAATATCTTCCAAAACAAGTCCATAGATGACCAGAAAAGCTTTGATTATTTTCTAAGGAAGTTAACCGGATCACCTTTGTTTCTTTCAGATCCACCACGGAACACCTCAATGACATTCCACCCGTCTGGCCCGGTTCCAGACGGCAGCACAGTGACTTTAAGGTGCGCAAGCGTGGCAAATCCGGCAGAGGCAGACGTCACCTGGTACAGAGTGGCCGCGGGCAAGCGTGAGGCGATTGGCGCGGGGCAGGAGATCTCCTTCAATGTGAGCAAACTGTCAGAAGATCAGTTTTACTGTCAAGCCGCCAACATCCATGGGTTTGATGCCTCAGAGCCCGTCAGCATTGATGTCACATGTGAGCTGTTTTTATCTTTTAAAGTCGGCATCATTTAAGACAAATATTCTGGCACATTCAAACGACTTCTGCTCCTCAGTCCGTCCAGAGATCCTGGCCTCATCCCACTGTGAAGACGTCTCCTCCCAGAGACGATGCTCCTGTGACAGTCGGGCTAACCCGCCACCGGCGATGTATTGGGAATTATCCGGAGCGACTGTCAATCATTCTGCCATCACAGAGGTGCCCCTCGAGGGCCTGACAACGAGGAGCATTGTCACCCTCTTAATTCCGGACCAGGACCAAGATGAATACGTGTTGTCGCTCGTGTGCTTCAGCGTCAACCCTCTTGGCTTGGACAGCCTGGTCTTTAACATGTCTTCCACTGGCATTGAAAAAGGTCTCTTGGGTTTTTTTCCCCTCATAATGATCCCTTTCAATCATTTCTGATGCACATCTTTGGACTTTTCAGGTCAGTACAGTCTGTCGGTTCTGGTTGGCTCCGCTGTAGGAGTTTTAGCGATGCTGTTCTTGAGTCTGCTGCTGCTCTTGTACATTTGCAGGTGAGGGATTTTGTGACTGCAAATGCGATGTGCCCTGTGCCAAGGATTGGCAATTTGACTGGTTAGTTTTAACACAGATTTCGCTGAACAAAAGAGCCTCTGTGTTAGTAGTATGCGAAAGAACCATACGCCGCCTCAACAGCCTTTATTATTTGTACTGTACAGACTGAACTGAAAACTGAAACCAGGAAAATGCAACAAAATTGAGAGCATACAAGCATATTCAAGAGTCCAATGCTAACTGTAACATTGTCTTATGTTAATGCTGTGTTGGTGCTAGGAAAACAAAAGGCAGCTTTCCGCCCAGTGTGGGACAAGCAGACAACGCCTCCCACTATCTGGTGACAAATGAGGTGCGTCAGTGTTGTGGAGTTCATTTAAGGTTCCTGGGTGCATTATCCGTTCCTTTTGAAACAAATTGTTGTTTTTGTCATCCACAGAGCAACTCGGCGCATGTGAACGCCATTTACACCAACCAGGCAGCGCCTGTCGAGGAGGACCAGCTTCACTACGCCGACGTTAACTTAGCCAAACTGCAGGCAAAGTCGATCACTGAGTCTGAGATCCGAGGTCTCTCCTCCATGACGGGCGAGTATGCCGAAATCCGACTGCGCTCAACGGGAAATGATGGAGAGGTAGTGAACACTCATGTAGGGCAGAAGGAGATGAATGGCAGCGCAGCGAATGTGGAGGCCCCGGCCTCACTAGAGTGAATGTGAGAGACAATGGCAGCTTCAGCTGCAGACGCCGTGAACAGGAAAGTCTCCTTCCTGTTTTTCAATTTTTCCTTTCTTTTTACTGAAATAAAAGTAATATTTATCAACTGTACTCTACTCTCTATTTTTTAAATTGGTCTCTTCAACAAATAGATTGAGCCTTGTGAATTCTGCCGAGCAACAATTGGCCAATCAAACCAGTCACGACCAGGAAAACGTATCATGAGCTTTTGCTCTTTTTTTCTGAAACTTAATTGAATTTGTGATGTTTTATTACATCTTTAGAATTGTGTAGCATTTTTGTTGTCCAAAAATGTCCGATGATGATGGCAGAAGTGAGTGTGAAGAACAACAGCTTAATCACGGCACCCAGAAAGACACTAAACATGATGCAAAAGACAACAGCGGTGAATCTTTATTCCAATCAAGTCCTGATAACAATTCCTCTGCTTCATCAACCTTGTTGTCAGGAGAGACTTGCACAGAAGATATTGAAAACAAGATTTTGGATGATGTTGTTTTCACAGCAGAGGACTCGAAGATATGCTGCCTCTTGAAGAGCGTTGTGCAGAGGTTTGTCATTTGTCCCGTACAGAAGCAAAATGTGCTCCCATCTCTGCCAAAATGACAGGATTTCCACATAAAGTGTCACCCACCCAAGTTATTGTTATTAATCTTTTCCAACGTGTGTGTGTGGAGAACGTGGTTGTATGAAAACTGAACAGATTTTTAAGAAAAATGTAAATCCAATTTGTATAAATTCCAGCCACTGAAAATACAAAACACATTTTGTGAATAATCATAGTTGTGCACACAGAAAACAAAGTGAAATACTTTCATTCAAACAGCAAATGAAATAGGATAAATTAACAATTTTTAAAGAGTCTTGTTGGCAAAGACGGCAACGCGCAGAGAAGTAGAAAAAGCGAGTCACACTGACACCACCTTTTTGTTTTAGTACAAATTATTTCCTGTATTCACCACTTACTATACTTTCACGGTGGGCCACTTTGATGAATGATACAATACAGGGCAAAATGTCATTTTTCAAAATGATCATTACAGGATATTTACAGGATTATTGTGTAAATGAAGTATTGATTGAATGTTTACTGTATGATATAAGATTGCTGAATAAACAATACCATTAATGTACCAAAGGGTGTACTGTAATGCAACAGTTTGTTACGCACAATGTTGTACACTAACTGGAACACTGTATAAGATTCATTCATTCATTCGTTTTCTACCGCTTTTCCTCACGAGGGTTGCTGGAGCCTATCCCAGCTGTCTTTGGGGCGAGAGGCGGGGTCCACCCTGGACTGGTCGCCTGCCAATCCCAGGGCACATATAGACAAACAAGAATTCCCACTCACATTCATATATATACAGTGAAGAAAATAAGTATTTGAACACCCTGCTATTTTGCTATTTCTCCCACTTAGAAATCATGGAGGGGTCTGAAATTTTCATCGTAGGTGCATGTCCACTGTGAGAGAGATAAACTAAAAAGAAAAATCCAGAAATCACAATGCATGATTTTTTAACAATTTATTTGTGTGATACAGCTGCAAATAAGTATTTGAACACCTGAGAAAATGAATGTTAATATTTGGTACAGTAGCCTTTGTTTGCTATTACAGAGGTCAAACGTTTCCTGTAGTTTTTCACCAGGTTTGCACACACTGCAGGAGGGATCTTGGCCCACTCCTCCACACAGATCTTCTCTAGATCAGTCAGGTTTCTGGGCTGTCGCTGAGAAACACGGAGTTTGAGCTCCCTCCAAAGATTTTCGATTGGGTTCAGGTCTGGAGACTGGCTGGGCCATGCTAGAACCTTGATATGCTTCTTACGGAGCCACTCCTTGGTTTTCCTGGCTGTGTGCTTCGGGTCGTTGTCGTGTTGGAAGACCCAGCCACGACCCATCTTCAATGCTCTGACAGAGGGAAGGAGGTTGTTCCCCAAAATCTCACAATACACGGCCCCAGTCATCCTCTCTTTAATGCAGTGCACTCGTCCTGTCCCATGTGCAGAAAAACACCCCCAAAGCATGATGCTACCACCCCCATGCTTCACAGTAGGGATGGTGTTCTTCGGATTGTACTCTTCATTCTTCTTCCTCCAAACACGCTTATTGGAATTATGACCAAAAAGTTCTATTTTGGTCTCATCTGACCATCAAACTTTCTCCCATGACTCCTCTGTATCATCCAAATGGTCATATGCAAACTTAAGACGGGCCTTGACATGTGCTGGTTTAAGCAGGGGAACCTTTCGTGCCATGCATGATTTCACATCATGACGTCTTAGTGTATTACCTACAGTAACCTTGGAAACGGTGGTCCCAGCTCTTTTCAGGTCATTGACCAAGTCCTGTCGTGTAGTTCTGGGCTGATTCCTCACCTTTCTTAGAATCATTGAGACCCCACGAGGTGATATCTTGCATGGGGCTCCACTCCGATTGAGATTGACCGTCATGTTTAGCTTCTTCCATTTTCTAATGATAGCTCCAACAGTGGACCTTTTTTCACCAAGCTGCTTGGTAATTGCTCCGTAGCCCTTTCCAGCCTTGTGGAGGTGTACAATTTTGTCTCTGGTGTCTTTGGACAGCTCTTTGGTCTTCGCCATGTTACAAGTTAAAGTCTTACTGATTGTATGGGGTGGACAGGTGTCTTTATGCAGCTAACGACCTCAAACAGGTGCATCTGATTCAGGATGATACATGGAGTGCAGGTGGACTTCTAATGGGCAGACTAACAGGTCTTTCAGGGTCAGAATTCTAGATGATACACAGGTGTTCAAATACTTATTTGCAGCTGTATCACACAAATAAATTGTTAAAAAATCATGCATTGTGATTTCTGGATTTTTCTTTTTAGTTTATCTCTCTCACAGTGGACATGCACCTACGATGAAAATTTCAGACCCCTCCATGATTTCTAAGTGGGAGAAATAGCAAAATAGCAGGGTGTTCAAATACTTATTTTCTTCACTGTATATAGACAATTTGGAGTGGCCAATGAAGCTAGCATGTTTTTGTTAATGTGAGAGGAAACCGGAGTACCCGGAGAAAAGCCACGCATGCACGGGGAGAACAACAACAAGCCGAGCTGCTACAGCCGAGCTCCGCAGAGCTGGACATCATCTTATATACTCTATATGTGGGGAGTGCCTGTTGACCTTAACTACGGTGGTTGGTTATAGTATTTTGGTGTCCTGTTAAATGTCATATTTTAACAGGACACATATTTTTGGCCAGCTATGTGGGGCGGGTTGAGCGTGAACCAGAAAGTGCGGGGATCTCGTGAGCGCGCGCCCGCGCGCGCTGTTCTCTCATTGCTGGGTAGTTGGCAGGAAGCAGCAGGCAACCGTCTTTCTTTCTCTGGCGAAGTCAGGCCGCCCCTTACCACGGTTTGGGGCTGAAAATACTGACAGTTAACACCGCCACGACCGTGAAGAAGTGCCGAAGTAAACGGTTTGTCTTGCAACAGCATCGTTTTCATTGGCGCCAATTTAATTCGGTATGGAGTCGGCGTTCCAACACCCTGACGGAGAACACTGGAGTTGCCATGTAACTCAGACGCCGCACAAACAATGCTACAAGGTCAGTATCAAAGTTTTAAGTCACGTTGAAGCACGAATAGTGGCGTTTCGCTTCGACAATGGGACAATATACAGTATATAAACGATGTCGAAGTTGACCAGCTGAAGCCGAGGTCGCCATTTTGTGGACATAATTGGCGCGCAGAATGCTCGAAATGACGGAAGCAATTGTTTCAACCCGTTCATTTTCAATCCATAACATAATGTGAACGACTTTGGGCCAAATTAACAACGATTTTTTAAAAGTATGTTTTGCTACCCTCGTCGTAGTCAATGACATTTGAAGCTAAAAGTGGTTTATTTGGAAATATTTCGGTTGACGTGAAAATCCCTTGATGTCCTGGTTACGTCGTGTGCATGGCGTGTTAAGTTTGTGTCGGAACCTGTTGCCATCAGAGGCGAGGCATCTGTTAGGTGAGTGTAAGCAGCTGATTTTATCTTTCAGCATCATTGTGACAACGGAAGAGAAAGCACACTCATAACCCTTCTCCCTTATTCGGTCTATTTTAATGGCGACTAAAAAACTTACTTCTGAACACCACATCATTACAATAACCAAGCTCCGAACCTGGGGAGACAGAACCTTCTCCATCGCTGCCCCCACCCTCTGGAACTCTTTGCCCCATTCACTCCGTGCTTGCCCTGACCTTCCCACCTTCCAAAAACAACTCAAAACCTGCCTCTTTTAATCTGTTTTTAATGTCTAACTTTTTTATATCCGACTGCTGTGCCCCGCCCCGCTTTTACTCTTGTTTTAACTGTGTATTAGCCAATGAATGTTGTATTTTGGTGTGTCTTCTAATCTGTTTACTTACTTTATTCAACTCCATTCTTCTGTAAAGTGTCTTTGAGTATTTTGAAAAGCGCTATACAAATAAAATGTATTATTATTATTATTATTATAAGTATTCAATGCAGGAATTAATTTTATAAAACTGAGTATTTCATTACAGCAAAGGAATAGCAGCTAATCTTACAACTTCTGTTACAGATGAAAAGCCGCTTGTCGCTTAACAGCCCGTGGGATCCCTCGGCATCCATCTCAACATGAGCTCCAAACGGGAGCGTCATCTGATGCCATAGGTTCTCCAGTGGACAGTTTCACCTATTGCACGCACAAGACGGCATTTTCTGGAGCTTCAACCTTTTGCGTCCATCAGCAGGCTGTTGGCCCCCGGGGAAGGACTCATGTAATCGTGTTGGCAGACCATCAACAACATGGCGTCGACGTTCTTCACAGGTAGGAAGACTTGTTCAAGTAAATGACATTATGGTCTTCATACATGTAGCACAATAACACAGGATAAATGAATAGATGACAAAAGATATGCAATTCATACACGAGTGCCATGACTAATGCTTTGGCTGTAAAGGTTGCTCTGGCTGTTACAGTACAATGTTAGCTGGCCACATGGAGGTCATTATAATTGGCCTACATGTTTTCCCAGCTCTGACAACTACTCTCTTCTTAATCACCACTTGTACTTAAAGCTAAACCAACTGTAACACTTGTCTATACGAGTGGAGCATCTGTTGAAAACAATGGAAGTATTATTTTGCAAGAATTTAGTCCTGTAAGTACTTACAAATAATGTCACACTTTGTATAAGGAATGTTTTTCAGTATTTCCAGGTTACAATCACTCAACTTGTTGTGTACTTTTTGGACCTTTAAATCCATTAGGGTTAGGGTTAGGCCCTATCTTTATTTACTCAATAATAGTATTTATAGTATTTTAAATGCATGCAAGTGACCACTATATGGCGGAATTTCCCAAGAAGAATAGAAGTACCTAAAAGACACCACTAGATGGCGGAAATTCAAAAGTAAAGTTGCAGTAATTTTAAGTGACCATCAGATGGCGGAAATTCCCAGGTTAAGTTGCAGTAATTTTAAGTGACCACTAGATGGCGGAAATTCCCAAGTATAGTTGCAGTAATTTTGAGTGACCATTAGATGGCGGAAATTCCCAGGTTAAGTTGCAGTAATTTTAAGTGACCACTAGATGGCAGAATTTCCCAGGTTAAGTTGCAGTAATTTTATGTGACCACTAGATGGAAGAATTTCCCAAGTTAAGTTGCAGTAATTTTAAGTGACCACTAGATGGGGGAATTTCCCAAGTAGAGTAGCAGTAGCATGGAGTTAGGGTTAGGGCTGGGGCTGGGGTTAGGGTAAGGGTTAGGGTTAGGGTTAGGGCTAGGGCTAGGGTTAGGGCTAGGGGCTAGGGGCAAGGGCAAGGGCAAGGGCTAGGGGCTAAGGGCTAAGGGCTAAGGGCTAATGGCTAAGGGCTAAGGGCTAAGGGCTAAGGGCTAAGGGCTGGGGCTGGGGACATTACCGTTGTGGTGTACTGGCCACCGGTCCAGGGTGTACCCCGCCTCTCGCCCCCAAGTCAGCCGTACTATGTACTATGTACTATGTACTATGTACTATGTACTATGTACTATGACTGTTGTGATCAGAGGTGTAAATGTTCAGAAATCCTATGTGTTTGATTGTAGGACCTTCTGGGCTGTGACCTGTCTGAGACTTCAGGACCATAGACAGCGATGGTCACAGACTGAGTGCTGTCAGTCTTAAAGGTACTATATGTAAGAAATGTGTAGATTGATTGATTTTTGAAAAAATGGGACATGGGAGATGATAGCCGTATGGCTAATTTGCACTTCCCATTGGCAGCTTGGTTTTGAACATATAAATCACATTATTCATAAAACATGCAAGGTTATGTGTTTCATGCGTATTACTATATTGCAACTTGCCCAAGTGCACACTAGATGCTGTAAAGTGCTATTTTCATTTGACAATTCTCCAAACATTTTACAATCATGAAATACCAACAATGGTCATTTTATAATACTGAGAGAACTAGACTCTAAAAATGATTCATGGGATTAGTTAGTTGAGCTTAAAATCAAGAGCTTTTTCAACATAAAAGAATAAGGTTGTTACATGGACTTATTATAACAAGTTGGTAACTTATTTGAAGAAGTTGGTCCAGCTGAAAATATGGGCTTAGTTAGTTGAGTTGAGTTAAAATCAAGAGCTTTTTCAACATAAAACGATAAACTTGTGTCACTGACTTATTAAAACAAGTTGTTAACTTATTTGAAGAAGTTGGCCCAGCTGAAAATAGAAAAATAGAAATGTTAACTTAAATATGTATGTATATTTTGAAGCAAACTTTTGAACAAATTCAAATACAAAAACTTTATCTGTCCCCAGGGGTAATTCAAAGGCCACATTAAACATGCCGTTTCAAAACAAGAGCACCGCTCATGTTTCATGTTCATAGTAATGGGAGCTTTTATTTTGAAAAAAACAGGGAAGACGTTCTATTGTACGATGTCTCCGAGATGTCAGGACCAAACGTTTCTCCGAATTTTCTGGATGAAGGTAAGCTACAGGGTCACATTCTCACTTAAAAGGTTGTTAAAACTTGATGAAATGACATATTCCCACAGCTAGAGCCAAATGTTCAACAGCTTTCAGAAGCTGCTCTGCTCCTGCTCCTGCTTCTGGTTTTATCCTGCAATCACGTACAGAGAGGAGCCAGACTGCGACTGCTATTAATGCCTGTTGGAAAATCCCCAAAATCCCAAGAAAAAAACAAGAGTTTCTATGGAGCAATACGAGGTAAGTAACTGTTTTTGCTTTATTTTGTTCATAACGGCTACTAACTGTATCAGCAAATGTTGCACTAATTCGTGTTAACGCAGACATCATTAAAATGAAGCTAATGTAGCCATTTTGTAAAATGGTAGCTTCATAGCTGCCTATAACTGCATGTTACAAAACTTTAGAACTGAAGCTGTTCATAAATGTCCTTTTGCCCGCGCTCTCTCGCCCAGCGCCGCCCCTCGACCGTTTATCGTCAGACAAAGACGTCTGTGGCAGCCGAACGATTTGAATTAGCGGTAAACGTTAGTTAGTATATCACTCTTATCAAGGTAAGAGAAATGAGTGTATTGTTTTGTTCACATTTTTTCCAAGTTTGGACTACATTGATGAAGTTTGGCCAGCTAGTAGTTTCTGTTTTAAGTGACGTGTTGGTGTGTGTCTATGAGAGGTTAAGGCACCCACATTAGTTGTAGATACGCCATAGAACAAGTTTCCTTTTAGTAAGGCTGCAGTAGGCCTGGCTATTTTTCTCTTTTGCTATTGAGACAGGTGGCATTTTCTGAAGTTAGGAATGAATGTATACACACAAAATGTGTGTATAGTGGTGTGTAGTGTTTTTTTTTTTCTCATTTAGCTCACTTTAAAAGTCCAAAATATTGTGAAGCAGTTCAACCATATTTCAAATCCTTTAGAACCCAAGACAAAGGATCATTTTTGTGCAGTTGGTTGCAAGCACATTTTTCACACTTTTTCCATCTTCAATTTAGAAACACATCATAGGCAATATATTTTTCCAAGTCATGCTGCACACGCTGTAAGCACTAAAGCTATGAATCACTAAACAATTCCAAATGTCATGAAAAAATTCAAAGCCGTTTAAATAGAGCTTTGTTTAGTTTTAAAAATGAATTGGACCTGTAAACTTGTGTCAAGAAAAAGTGATCTTTGAAAGCATTATAGGCTTAGACCATGGTGGCCATGGTGGAGAACTTCTCCCTTGCCTCCATTGGGAGCGTTATTGGGAGCGTTATTGCTCGTTTAAAACATGGGGCAGCCTGAGAACCCATCTGTCAAGAAGCCATTCAACTCGTGAGACAGGGACACGCAGAGAAGTTCTGTCTTTGAAATGTTCATGTTGCTCTTTAAACACCATCTCCACAGAAAGAGAATACTTTGAACACATTGGCCGTCATTTAAAAAAGCAGGAAACAGTGTCTTGTGTTTTTGAAAATTGCTCTTGCTCTCAAAACAAACATTTCTGGAACATTTGCCTCTCATAGGAGCCGGAAACACACTCCTCATTCCCTGGATGACTTCAAGCCTGAGCTCTTGCAGAGGTACTGTATGTTCATCTTTCAAATACAGGGGTCCTTTTGATATGATCCTTTTGACGAGGATATGGAGGTTACAGTGAGTGAAGATCCTGAAGATGAAGAAATGAGAGAACTGCCACTGCAACTTCATTGAAAAAAATGTAGCCCACCTGCTGTTGAAAATGGAAAGCATATTCAATGTACCACAAAGGTGTATTCATGAGTTAGTGGAAGAACTGCACTTTATTTCTTCATCAGCTTCAGGTCCTCTTTTGAAAGATATTTTACAGTCATGCTTAAAGAGGCATAATTGTTGATGAAAAGTTGATGATGTGATCATCTCAGAGATGGCGACAGACCTATCTGTGCAAGTCTAAGCCAATGACATTAGCTCTAGGACATACTGCTCCTCTTTCCACCTTTCCACCTACAAAAGAAGGGAGCATTTTTCCATGGTGGAACCTACAGAATATCTAATCATGTCTTCTCAGTTCTTCTCAGGGAGAAGAAAAGTTTCCAACATGTACCAATTTGAAAGTCCTTGCATGAGGTTTTGAAGAAAAAAAGAGATCCAGGATTTGCTCAAACATAGCTCTGAAGCAGACAGCAGCTCTGACACTCACTACAATTCATTTCATGATGGCATACATTTGAAAAACAATAAATTGCTATGAGAAAAGAATCCAGCCATTTCTCTCATTCTGTATGTGGATGATTTTGAAGTGTGTAATCCACTTGGCACATCAAGAAAAAAACACAAAATGACTGCTGTGTATTGGGTTTTAGCCAATGTGCCACCATTGCTCAGATCCTCGCTCACATCAATCTACCTTGCCATTCTCTGCAAGGCTGATGATGTTCAAAAGTTTGGCTATAGTGCTGTGTTAGAACCACTGCTTAAGGACCTTCCTTGCCAGCCTAGAAGAAGAAGGACTTTACATTCCTTCAATAGGTCTACGAGTCAAAGGTACTGTGTATTGTGTCGTTGCAGATAACCTTGGTGCCCACTCTATTGGAGGGTTTGTGGAGAGCTTCTCACGTCTCACAAGTACACACACCTGCAGGTTCTGTCTTGGAGAAAGATCTCAATTCCAGGTGAGTGAAGTTAAAACAGGAACAACACAAGAGCACAGGTTGCATGTTCAGACAGCACAGAGAGATACAAGTGCATTCTTCTCATTGTTATGGAGTAAATAGACAGTGCCCACTGACTGACAAACTCAAATATTTCAATGTTTTATCTGGCTATCCACCTGATTTGCTACATGATCTCTTTGAAGGCGTTGTGCCTTTAGAGTTAGCACTATGCCTAAATGTGTTCATCAAAGAGAAATATTTCACACTCGAGGAATGAAATCAATGAATCAAAGAGTTCCCATACAGATGGACAGATAGAACGGATGCACCGCAACCAGTTCCACTGACTTTTGCTGCAAGAAAAACTGTTGGTGGAAATGCCCATGAAAACTGGGCTTTGCTTCGCCTCCTTCCCCTGATAGTTGGAGAAAGAATCCCTGAGAATGAACCAGCATGGCTGATCCTTCTGAACCTTAAGGACATAGTTGAACTTGTCCTTTCTCCTGTTCACACAGACCTCACTGTTTGTTTCCTTGAAAGCAAGATTTCTGAGCATCGGCACAGATTCCTGGAGGTTTTCCCTCAGGAAAGCATCATTTTCTTGAACACTACCCACACCAGCCAGATGAAAGCTTTTGGTCCACTTGGTTCATTTGGTTCACTTTGTGGACTATGCGCTTTGAAGCTAAGCACAGCTTTTTGAAGCGTGTGGTCAGACATACGCATAGCTTCCGAAACATTCTGTTGTCTCTTGCAGTGAAGCATCAGTTAATGATTGCATACCATCTACATGGCAGTAAAATTGTTCAGTCTCTACAAGTAGCAAAAGTGTCAACAGTGGATTTGACTGTGCTGAGGGAAGACATTAAGAAAGCAGTGGAATGAAAATTCCCTGGTGAATCATTTGTCCACATGGCAAACACAGTGTGCTACAGTGGCACCAGTTATTCCACTGGCATGATCTTGGCACATGGTTCAACAGGTGGTCTGCCAGATTTTGTAGAATTGATGCAGCTTGTTGTCATAAATGGCAAGGTTGGCTTCATTGTCAAATGTTTCAATTCATGGTATATTGAGCATCTTAGAAACACAACAAGTGTTTTCAAGCTCATTGAGCCTCGTGAGTTGTTTGACATCTTCCCCATGGCAGCATACGGTGTTGCAGGGAAGCGTATGGTGACCCAGAAGTGCTACATGAATGTACCATAGATTGCAAAGGGGTCAGTATAACTCATCATTTGTTTGAGTTTATAGGAGAGACCTCAAAAATGGCATCATCCTCTCTGTATATGGGGTTACTGTCTCATTACAAAAACAAAGTTGTTGTTTTTTTTCAATGAACGTGCTTGCCCCACACTTGAGCACAAATGATCATTTTCACTTGCAGGTGTAGTGAGAATATACAACTCCTTGAATGTGTGTATTCCAATCATATTTTTGTGATGAAGTGTGATAATGTTCAACCTATAATCAAACATGAGACAATATTAGTTTGTCAATTTGCCAGAAGCATGGTAAGACTTTTAAACCCAGACCACACTGATTCTCGCTGAGGAGAGGATGTTAGGCTCTTGATGACTATGCCAATATGGAGATCTGAAATTATGATTAGTAGTAGTTGTAAATATGAGCTCCATAATACTGACACGAGATGGACAACAAGATGGTACAAGATCTTTGTAGTTTGACTTTTATGACATTATTCTTCAGGGGGAAATGTTCAAGTGAACAAAGCTTTGTTCCTATCCTTGTCTTTGCCACAGAAATAAAAGTCTTCAACATTTAATCATAGTATAAGCAGGCATATAGGATTCTTTGCATTGGCTTTTGTAGAAGTATACTTATGGACACAAATCTAAGACTTGGTGTGAAGTTTGATGATGAGGAAATGTCACGGATGTGTGATGTCAAATTTCTTGGAGACTGAATCAACCAGTACTTGTCAGCATACTAGTTTACTATATGATAAATGTGATGAAAATTCAAAGTCCAAAGCTTTTATTTATCTAGAGTCATTTTTAGTGGTCATATTCTTCTCCCATACTGAATGATGATGATTATATGATGTGTCTGCATGTATTCTAGAACCCAAACTGATGTCATGTTTTCTCTAATAGATACCCTGATGTCTCCTCAAGCCAAACTTGGGATCATTCTTCAGGACCGTGAAATTGGCAAACTGGACTTACCGGATGGAATCCCTGATGAACTTGAGTCTATTGTGAGGGAGAAATTTGGGCTTGATGGGAACTTTACCTTGCATTATAAGGATGCTGACTTTGGAGAGGAATATTTTTCTCTTACCTCAACAAGTGACACCAAGGACAAGGATACCATTAAGGTGGTTCACATTGTTGAACCTCCTACAGTTACTCTGACCTTTACTGATGGGTACTGACAGTTCCTTTGAAAGTGCATCAGTAGCCTCGCTCCCTAATTCTGAGACCTCTGTCCATCCTGCTAGCAGCAGCTGTTCCTCTGGATCGCAGGACACACTGATCACACTTTCATCACCTGAACAGGTTACTCACCGTACACAGTGTTGGCCCACTACATTTCCTGTACCTAATTTTGCTTACGACACAGAGCTTGTGCTGGCCTCAGGAAATGAAGTTTTCAAGAAGGATGGAATTCAGCTCAACTTTGCCACAATCCTTTGCCTCCAGACATCCTTGAGAAGCTGGCTGAAAGCATCTTACCCCACTAGTGCGCAGTTTAACCATGTTGCTGAGGCACTGATTCAGAAGCATCCTTGCCTTAAAGAACCAGGGTCATATAATGGATGCTACGCATGGCAACAAAGACTAAAACATAAAATGGCCAGCTATAGATCTAAATGGAGAGGGCTAGGATGCCCTGAGCTTGATGTGAACTCTCTCAGAAAGAAGCGAGCATAGAGCATGAGAAAGCCCCTGCAAAGAATATCCAAAAAAAAAGCCAAGAAGGGCAGGCAGAGGTGAACTATTTACCTCCTCACCCACAAGGAGAAACAGAAGGAACTTTGGAGCTCCTTGATGAAGTAAAGAAGAGGAACAACTGCCAGGTCATCAGTGAGAAAATGGCAAAGACTTTCTCCATTCGCAGGCAGGAAGTTGCACCACAAGCACCACAAATCTGTGACATAAGAGACCGATGGCCGGCTCTTTTCGATGCAACTCAGGTTAATCTTGTTTTATAAAATGGTTTGCAGTATGTGCTATGTCAGTCAATTTACTACATGAACAAATTGCACCTTTTTATTTGTATTTTACACAGATAAATGAAGAATTCAGAAGGATCACCGCTGGTTGCCTTGAGAGAACATTCATGGCAAAACTGGACCAGTATACCCCAAAAATAATGGCACTGGTGTCCTCAAGAGGAGGAGATTCAGCACATAAAGAACATGCTGCTAGAGGTATAAATAAATGTAACAAGGTTCATTTCAAATAGAAAGAAAAATCACTTTATTTTTAGGAGGTGTTGATGGGTTAGTTAAATAAATATTTCAATCAATAAATCATAAATTCATCTTTTTAAAGATTGTTTCATTTTCTTGTATTATTTTATTTACAGGACCAGTCGGTAGAAAGTAGGAGAGAAGCTGCAATCCGTAGCCTAATCGTGTACCTGAGAGAACAGGAGGAGGATCTCTTTAAAGAACAGCTGCTAAGTAATCCAACACTTCAACTTCAAGGATTTAACCTGGGCAGTATTTAGGGGTGGCAGACTGAATGACTGGGTGCAACTGAATGATAGGAACCAAAATCAGGACCATCAGTGATATATTCAGGAAGTTTGGTGAAAAGTGAAAGTTTTCTACGTTTTATCAGAACTTTATGGGCAGCGTTTGTTTGTCAAAAGTATGTCATTAAAAATGTTTGTTTTGCTACTAAACAGCCGTCCCCAAAGCCCACGTTAAATCCTGAAGTTAACCCAAGTGCAGATTCACTGTACATTATTCTTGTTTTTACATAAGACAAAAAACACTGATGTTGACTCTGATCTACTTATGCCAGAATGGTGATGAAGTGATGAAGATTGTTGTGAGCAGAGGGGCATCTGAACCAGCCAACGCAACAGTGGTGATTGAGGGAGCAGAAGTCCTGGATGGCCTGACTGTCCCAAGAGCATGTGCCTTGCTCATGGGACTAATGTATGCACTCAACCTGAGTTACCCAAAAGAGTTACCTGAAAAGCACTTTTGAGGTATTTCAAAAGATATTCCTTGAGCTGGATGCTCTGAGAGCAAGTCCCAAGGTAATGTCTCTAAAAGCTAAACTGCTGCACTGAAAATTAGGCTGCATTCTAATTTCACTGTTATGTTTAATGCAGTTTAATACAAGTCATTTCTTTGAAGGATCATTTTGAAGACTAGTTTGTCATTTTTTTTTTTTTACTTTTGAGCTGTTAGCTGTCAATATTTAGACCTACATACATACGTACACATTTGATATATTCTGTGTTCTTTTTTGGAAGAAGTATGACTGCTATGTAAAATATGTTTCAATATTCTTCAGGAAGAAATATGTATAATATGTAATATTTGATTTCATGTCTTCATTTGGAGCTCCTCCATGTTTATTTGATGGTAAACAGTTGGACAAGTTGGCCATTATATGCAGTGGTGGAGTGAGTACACGACTTCAGTACTTGAGTAAGAGTACAAATCCTCCTTGTCAAATTTACTCCACTACAAGTAAAAGTAGCTCTGTCAAAATGTTACTCGAGTAAGAGTATGAAATCAATTTTCTACTCGAGTAAAGTACAAATCCTTAAAATCTGTACTCAAGTAAATTTACTCCGTTACTTTCCACCACTGATTATATGTAATAAACAAGTTTGACCATTAAACTGACTGAACTGTATTTATGTTCATAAAATTAACGTTATTGATAAAAAAAACAATTGAGAAAACAATTTGAAATATTTGTGATGAGGAATGAAAAACAAATGAGCTGGAATAGCTTAAATTAATTATATTGACAACTTCATTGAACTTTAACCATTTTATTAAAATTGAGTTGGTTCACCTGAATTGAACTTGAACCATTTTATTAAAATGAAGTTGGTTCACCTTAATTAACTGTTTGCAGGATGAAGTAAATCATGTCGGTTGTCCTTAAATAACTTAGTTAATAACATTAAAAGACTTGTTGGATTTACTGAAAGGTTTTAGTTGGAATTTCTTAAAAAGATTGACGCAAATTGTTACCTTCATTGAATTAAGCTGAGCCACTATATTTTTTTTTAGAGTGTATAGAACAGAAATATAAAGTGCTTGTTGAATTGCACGTTGCTCTCCTGCCTAAGAATAAAAGATAAATGATGACAGAATTACAGACTTATGACATACTACAATAATGAATTAGCAGTTATAATTTGTGGCTACCCAACTATGTAAAAATGCAACATTATAACATACAATAGATAATAACACACAACAAATCAGCAGCAGTGGACAAGTTAAAAATGATCACAATCAGTGGCAACGGGTTTGATTTTCCAAAGTTGAAGATGCTTGGAAAATGAAGCAATAGTGGGTAGATCAGGCACTTGGTGCGGAGTTCCAAGAATTTGTCGCTCCGTAGGAAAAAGTTGCTTGACCAAAGGTCCTTCTCCTTAAAAGAACAGTGGGTTAGCACAGCAAATCAGAGACCTTTTCTCCAAAAATAACAGGTGGGCGAGAGCTTGGATGACTCTGACCTATCTCGCTTATGGGCGGTACAAAGTCAAAGTCTTCTTTTGGAAGCCTCAGTCCTCCTGTGGGCGTCTCTTTCCCGAGTGAATGGTCTTATATGCTAGAAGCACATGCATGCAGAAGCCAACTTTTAACATACACTTGCATACTTGCACTTAAGTGCGTTCACACTGTGTACAAGCAGAACAGAGACACCTAGTGCCAAAAACGCAGAACTACAGCACACAGACTTCCCACAATGCCATTTTTCTTAAAGGGCCATGATGCACTTTCCGGAAACGATGGTCGCAACATTCAGATGAAGCACGGACGGCCGGAAGCCCCGCCCGGCACGCTATAGAGCGGTTTCAAATAAAAGAGGGACGGCCTGAGGGCAACCTGCTTCTTACGCACTTTGAAGAAAATTGAACAAGTGTGAGTAGTAAGTACGCAAACTCTCTGTACTCTTTGTACACGCTATTAAAACATTATAATTGTTAAATGGCTTTAAGTGACCTTTAAACGGCATACATTGAGCTAGCTTAAGTAGCACACGGCCTTCAACGTCAGAGGCTCATATTCAAAAAACTAAAGCAGACAGCAGGCTGAATTCTATATAGTTTGAAAGCATATTGACTGCGCTTTCCCTCCTTTTTTTGTTTTACAGAACTCCCTTCTATGGCAGGAGGCTGGTCCACCGGTCACACCTGTAATTGATTGCAGCAGCTACTAACAGTGAACATGGCCACCTTGTGCCATGCCATTCTGCGCATGCGTCAGAGGATCGTTTGAGCTCAGACTTCCCAAGACGAAGTTCGAGGGCGCCATGTTTTCACGGGAAGACAATGGAAGACGACGTGGACAGTCGTTTAACAAGGAAATTCATCGATGTGGAGCCATATGGGTAGGTCATATGCTTATCTGACTTGTTTTCTGTCACCTTTCCTGTTCCTGTTCAATGTTTACGTCAGTGTCATAATGTGACATACGCGACGTTAGCATTAGCTTACCTTTAGCCTGCCAGCCAGCCAGCTAGCTAGCTAGCTAGCTAGCTCGCTATCAACTGCGAGCTGTTTTCGGTTGCAGAACAGGAGATTTTTATGTTTATTAAATGTGTAAGGATTCGTCCCTTTTATATATGTTATGTGATTATTTTGGCAGCAGCAGTGTCCTCTAAGCCATGGGAACCGCGTGTAGCGCAAACATTTGTTGAAGTATGCTAGCGACCTGAGTCTTGTGGATACCATCGGGGAGCGGGAGTTTTTGTTTGTGACAAGTATTCCATGGAAGTGAATTTTGGAACTTTAATTTCACCTATACACATACACGATCTCTAGACACCTGGGGTGAAGGACGCGCCACAGAGAGGCCGCCGCCGGGGTCAAGGTGGCCAACCCCTACAGAAGGTAACATTACAATATGTATATGGTTATTTGAATCTGGAAATGGCAGTTTAGCCTTTTAAGTTTTATTGATTTAAAGAGTTGGATAATGGAGTTCCTCAACGATATCCCGTTGTGAGGAAAAAAGAGTTTTGTTTAGGTTAGGTTTCAAGACACAGATGAAAAATGTGTATTAACCCATAGATGCATAAGTGGGTCAAAAATGACCCAGTCAGGTTGTTTTCTTGAAATATCTTCATAATGAATTTTTTTTTATCATTTCATATTCCAGTTATTCCGAAAAAAACATGTTTTCAATATAATACCATTCAAATTTTTAACTTAGCTTTTATACATTTCAAGAAATATGGACTCTTATGGAAGAGTGTAGGGTCCAGTCACTCATGCATCTTAGGGTTAAGAACTAAGTTGATTTTGAGTGTTTTGTTTAAAAAAAAAAAAACAAAAAAAAAACCCAACAAATATTGTCAAGCAGCTTTGTCGTTTGGACTACTAACCATTGTGATGATTTTAGATTTTGTAGTTGCCATAATTGAAATGATTTCTCCATCCATTTAACAGAATGCTGAAGGATGTTGACGCTCAAGAATTTGGTCCCAACAGCTTAGACAAGGTAAGATTACAGTACAGCTGTTGAATGACACCAACATGGTTTAGTTATTCATTCATTTTCTATGTCTCTTATCCTCACTAGGGTGGGGGTATGCTGGAGCCTGATTTGGGGCGAGAGGCGGGGTACACCCTGGACCGGTGGCCAGCCAATCCCAGGGCACATACAGTACATCCGGAAAGTATTCACAGCGCTTCACTTTTTCCACATTTTGTCAAGTTACAGCCTCATTCCCAATTGTATTAATTTAATCTCTTACCTCAAAATACTCCATTATGACAATGTGAAAAAGTATTTTTTTTACTTTTTTGAATTTATTAAAAATAGAAAACAAAAAAATCACATTTACATAAGTATTCACAGCCTTTGCCATGAAGCTCAAAATTGAGCTCAGGTGCATCTTTTTTCCACTGATCATCCTTGAGATAATAACTGTCTATATAAGGTCCCACAGTTGACTGTGCATGTCAGAGCACAAACGCCAAGCATGAAGTCAAAAGAACTGTCTGTAGACCTGCGAGACAGGATTGTCTTGAGGCACAAATCTGGGGAAGGATACAGAAACATTTCTGCTGCTTTGAAGGTCCCAATGAGCACAGTGGCCTCCATCCCTACAGTGAAGCATGGTGGTGGCAGCATCATGCTGTGGGGATGTTTTTCAGCAGCAGGAACTGGCAGACTAGTCAGGATAGAAGGAAAAATGAATGCAACAATATATAGAGATATCCTGGATGAAAATATTGCTGCATTCATTTTTCCTTCTATCCTGACTAGTCGAATAATGGGGGCCACTGTGCTCATTGGGACCTTCAAAGCAGCAGAAATGTTTCTGTATCCTTCCCCAGATTTGTGCCTCAAGACAATCCTGTCTCGCAGGTCTACAGACAGTTCTTTTGACTTCATGCTTGGCGTTTGTGCTCTGACATGCACAGTCAACTGTGGGACATTATAGACAGTTATTGTATTTCCAAATCATGTCCAGTCAACTGAATTTACTGCAGGTGGACTCCAATTGAGTGTATAGTAGACACCAAACGTCCAGAAGGAGGCGACTGGCACACTAGTGTGGGAAGTCCATACCTGCATGAGGAAAGTGGAAGTCAAAAAATAATCATTCTAATAATACGATTCCCAATTAAGGGAATAAATCCCAGGTCTTTGGTTTAGTTATGAAATGTTGAATTCATTTCACAGGTGCCTCAACCTGTGGCTGTGTTGTTTTTGTGCACCGTCATCTGGAAGTAAATACAGCTTTAGTACAAATGCAGTGAAGCTGTTCTGGTTTGAAATAATGTTTTGTAGAAGATGTGTTAAGATCATTTCATTCAAAGAAGGCCATCTTAAAAAAATACTACACAATCATATTAGAAAAGTGGTGTAGGTGGTAGCTTAAATCATGTAAATATTACTTATAATTTGCTCCAAATGAAGTCAGGGAAAACTAGTTAAACAATCCTGAAAAGCGAGTACATTTATATGGATTTTGAAGTAGATTCAAAGGTAGTTTGGGGTCAAATTTACTAGCAAAGAGTACCTTTTTCATTCAAAAAAAGTAAATTTGACCAGAGTATTTCCCAAGGAAAAGTTGCTTGGGAATTGTGCGTGCAAATTGTTACCTAGCTTTTCTCAAGTAAATGGCACTCCAAATTTTTTTTCAGTGTACTGCCCAGTGGACCGCGACCTCCTCCAGCTGTTTTTGGGAGTTCTTTTGTCTCTGGACTGCTCCATGGTATGCCTTCTGCCCCCATCGCCTTGCTTTTCCTTTTTTGGACTGCACTAATGAATACAGATATTCTGGCTGCCACATGAATTACATGTGCAGCATTCTCCATCCATTTAACAGAATACTGAAGGATGTTGACGCTCAAGAATTTGGTCCCAACAGCTTAGACAAGGTAAGATTACAGTACAGCTGTTGAATGACACCAACATGGTTTAGTTATTCATTCATTTTCTATGTCTCTTATCCTCACTAGGGTGGGGGTATGCTGGAGCCTGATTTGGGGCGAGAGGCGGGGTACACCCTGGACCGGTGGCCAGCCAATCCCAGGGCACATACAGTACATCCGGAAAGTATTCACAGCGCTTCACTTTTTCCACATTTTGTCAAGTTACAGCCTCATTCCCAATTGTATTAATTTAATCTCTTACCTCAAAATTCTACACAAAATACTCCATCATGACAATGTGAAAAAGTTTTTTTTTTTACTTTTTTGAATTTATTAAAAATAGAAAACAAAAAAATCACATTTACATAAGTATTCACAGCCTTTGCCATGAAGCTCAAAATTGAGCTCAGGTGCATCTTTTTTACACTGATCACCCTTGAGATCTTTCTACAGCTCAATTGGAGTCTACCTGCAGTAAATTCAGTTGATTGGACATGATTTGGAAATATAATAACTGTCTATAAGGTCCCACAGTTGACTGTGCATGTCAGAGCACAAACGCCAAGCATGAAGTCAAAAGAACTGTCTGTAGACCTGCGGGACAGGATTGTCTTGAGGCACAAATCTGGGGAAGGATACAGAAACATTTCTGCTGCTTTGAAGGTCCCAATGAGCACAGTGGCCTCCATCCCTACAGTGAAGCATGGTGGTGGCAGCATCATGCTGTGGGGATGCTTTTCAGCAGCAGGAACTGGCAGACTAGTCAGGATAGAAGGAAAAATGAATGCAGCAATATATAGAGATATCCTGGATGAAAATATTACTGCATTCATTTTTCCTTCTATCCTGGCTAGTCGAATAATGGGGGCCACTGTGCTCATTGGGACCTTCAAAGCAGCAGAAATGTTTCTGTATCCTTCCCCAGATTTGTGCCTCAAGACAATCCTGTCTCGCAGGTCTACAGACAGTTCTTTTGACTTCATGCTTGGCGTTTGTGCTCTGACATGCACAGTCAACTGTGGGACCTTATATAGACAGTTATTATATTTCCAAATCATGTCCAATCAACTGAATTTACTGCAGGTGGACTCCAATTGAGTGTATAGTAGACACCAAACGTCCAGAAGGAGGCGACTGGCACACTAGTGTGGGAAGTCCATACCTGCATGAGGAAAGTGGAAGTCAAAAATAATCATTCTAATAATACGATTCCCAATTAAGGGAATAAATCCCAGGTCTTTGGTTTAGTTATGAAATGTTGAATTAATTTCACAGGTGCCTCAACCTGTGGCTGTGTTGTGTTTTTGTGCACCGCCATCTGGAGGTAAATACAGCTTTAGTACAAATGCAGTGAAGCTGTTCTGGTTTGAAATAATGTTTTGTAGAAGATGTGTTAAGATCATTTCATTCAAAGAAGGCCATCTTAAAAAAATACTACACAATCATATTAGAAAAGTGGTGTAGGTGGTAGCTTAAATCATGTAAATATTACTTATAATTTGCTCCAAATAAAGTCAGGGAAAACTAGTTAAACAATCCTGAAAAGCGAGTACATTTATATGGATTTTGAAGTAGATTCAAAGGTAGTTTGGGGTCAAATTTACTAGCAAAGAGTACCTTTTTCATTCAAAAAAAGTAAATTTGACCAGAGTATTTCCCAAGGAAAAGTTGCTTGGGAATTGTGCGTGCAAATTGTTACCTAACTTTTCTCAAGTAAATGGCACTCCAAATTTTTTTCAGTGTACTGCCCAGTGGACCGCGACCTCCTCCAGCTGTTTTTGGGAGTTCTTTTGTCTCTGGACTGCTCCATGGTATGCCTTCTGCCCCCATCGCCTTGCTTTTCCTTTTTTGGACTGCACTAATGAATACAGATATTCTGGCTGCCACATGAATTACATGTGCAGCATTCTCCATCCATTTAACAGAATACTGAAGGATGTTGACGCTCAAGAATTTGGTCCCAACAGCTTAGACAAGGTAAGATTACAGTACAGCTGTTGAATGACACCAACATGGTTTAGTTATTCATTCATTTTCTATGTCTCTTATCCTCACTAGGGTGGGGGTATGCTGGAGCCTGATTTGGGGCGAGAGGCGGGGTACACCCTGGACCGGTGGCCAGCCAATCCCAGGGCACATACAGTGCATCCGGAAAGTATTCACAGCGCTTCACTTTTTCCACATTTTGTCATGTTACAGCCTCATTCCCAATTGTATTAATTTAATCTCTTAGCTCAAAATTCTACACAAAATACTCCATTATGACAATGTGAAAAAGTTTTTTTTTTACTTTTTTGAATTTATTAAAAATAGAAAACAAAAAAATCACATTTACATAAGTATTCACAGCCTTTGCCATGAAGCTCAAAATTGAGCTCAGGTGCATCTTTTTTCCACTGATCATCCTTGAGATCTTTCTACAGCTCAATTGGAGTCCACCTGCAGTAAGACTGTGCATGTCAGAGCACAAACGCCAAGCATGAAGTCAAAAGAACTGTCTGTAGACCTGCGAGACAGGATTGTCTTGAGGCACAAATCTGGGGAAGGATACAGAAACATTTCTGCTGCTTTGAAGGTCCCAATGAGCACAGTGGCCCCCATTATTCGACTAGCCAGGATAGAAGGGAAAAATGAATGCAGCAATATTTTCATCCAGGATATCTCTATATATTGTTGCATTCATTTTTCCTTCTATCCTGACTAGTCTGCCAGTTCCTGCTGCTGAAAAACATCCCCACAGCATGATGCTGCCACCATCATGCTTCACTGTAGGGATGGAGGCCACTGTGCTCATTGGGACCTTCAAAGCAGCAGAAGTGTTTCTGTATCCTTCCCCAGATTTGTGCCTCAAGACAATCCTGTCTCGCTGGTCTACAGACAGTTCTTTTGACTTCATGCTTGGCGTTTGTGCTCTGACATGCACAGTCAACTGTGGGACCTTATATAGACAGTTATTATATTTCCAAATCATGTCCAATCAACTGAATTTACTGCAGGTGGACTCCAACTGAGTGTATAGTAGACACCAAACGTCCAGAAGGAGGCGACTGGCACACTAGTGTGGGAAGTCCATACCTGCATGAGGAAAGTGGAAGTCAAAAATAATCATTCTAATAATACGATTCCCAATTAAGGGAATAAATCCCAGGTCTTTGGTTTAGTTATGAAATGTTGAATTAATTTCACAGGTGCCTCAACCTGTGGCTGTGTTGCGTTTTTGTGCACCGCCATCTGGAAGTAAATACAGCTTTAGTACAAATGCAGTGAAGCTGTTCTGGTTTGAAATAATGTTTTGTAGAAGATGTGTTAAGATCATTTCATTCAAAGAAGGCCATCTTAAAAAAAATACTACACAATCATATTAGAAAAGTGGTGTAGGTGGTAGCTTAAATCATGTAAATATTACTTATAATTTGTTCCAAATAAAGTCAGGGAAAACTAGTTAAACAATCCTGAAAAGAGAGTACATTTATATGGATTTTGAAGTAGATTCAAAGGTAGTTTGGGGTCAAATTTACTAGCAAAGAGTACCTTTTTCATTCAAAAAAAGTAAATTTGACCAGAGTATTTCCCAAGGAAAAGTTGCTTGGGAATTGTGCGTGCAAATTGTTACCTAGCTTTTCTCAAGTAAATGGCACTCCAAATTTTTTTTCAGTGTACTGCCCAGTGGACCGCGACCTCCTCCAGCTGTTTTTGGGAGTTCTTTTGTCTCTGGACTGCTCCATGGTATGCCTTCTGCCCCCATCGCCTTGCTTTTCCTTTTTTGGACTGCACTAATGAATACAGATATTCTGGCTGCCACATGAATTACATGTGCAGCATTCTCCATCCATTTAACAGAATACTGAAGGATGTTGACGCTCAAGAATTTGGTCCCAACAGCTTAGACAAGGTAAGATTACAGTACAGCTGTTGAATGACACCAACATGGTTTAGTTATTCATTCATTTTCTATGTCTCTTATCCTCACTAGGGTGGGGGTATGCTGGAGCCTGATTTGGGGCGAGAGGCGGGGTACACCCTGGACCGATGGCCAGCCAATCCCAGGGCACATACAGTACATCCGGAAAGTATTCACAGCGCTTCACTTTTTCCACATTTTGTCATGTTACAGCCTCATTCCCAATTGTATTAATTTAATCTCTTAGCTCAAAATACTCCATTATGACAATGTGAAAAAGGTTTTTTTTTTTACTTTTTTGAATTTATTAAAAATAGAAAACAAAAAATCACATTTACATAAGTATTCACAGCCTTTGCCATGAAGCTCAAAATTGAGCTCAGGTGCATCTTTTTTCCACTGATCATCCTTGAGATAATAACTGTCTATATAAGGTCCCACAGTTGACTGTGCATGTCAGAGCACAAACGCCAAGCATGAAGTCAAAAGAACTGTCTGTAGACCTGCGAGACAGGATTGTCTTGAGGCACAAATCTGGGGAAGGATACAGAAACATTTCTGCTGCTTTGAAGGTCCCAATGAGCACAGTGGCCTCCATCCCTACAGTGAAGCATGGTGGTGGCAGCATCATGCTGTGGGGATGTTTTTCAGCAGCAGGAACTGGCAGACTAGTCAGGATAGAAGGAAAAATGAATGCAACAATATATAGAGATATCCTGGATGAAAATATTGCTGCATTCATTTTTCCTTCTATCCTGACTAGTCGAATAATGGGGGCCACTGTGCTCATTGGGACCTTCAAAGCAGCAGAAATGTTTCTGTATCCTTCCCCAGATTTGTGCCTCAAGACAATCCTGTCTCGCAGGTCTACAGACAGTTCTTTTGACTTCATGCTTGGCGTTTGTGCTCTGACATGCACAGTCAACTGTGGGACATTATAGACAGTTATTGTATTTCCAAATCATGTCCAGTCAACTGAATTTACTGCAGGTGGACTCCAATTGAGTGTATAGTAGACACCAAACGTCCAGAAGGAGGCGACTGGCACACTAGTGTGGGAAGTCCATACCTGCATGAGGAAAGTGGAAGTCAAAAAATAATCATTCTAATAATACGATTCCCAATTAAGGGAATAAATCCCAGGTCTTTGGTTTAGTTATGAAATGTTGAATTCATTTCACAGGTGCCTCAACCTGTGGCTGTGTTGTTTTTGTGCACCGTCATCTGGAAGTAAATACAGCTTTAGTACAAATGCAGTGAAGCTGTTCTGGTTTGAAATAATGTTTTGTAGAAGATGTGTTAAGATCATTTCATTCAAAGAAGGCCATCTTAAAAAAATACTACACAATCATATTAGAAAAGTGGTGTAGGTGGTAGCTTAAATCATGTAAATATTACTTATAATTTGCTCCAAATGAAGTCAGGGAAAACTAGTTAAACAATCCTGAAAAGCGAGTACATTTATATGGATTTTGAAGTAGATTCAAAGGTAGTTTGGGGTCAAATTTACTAGCAAAGAGTACCTTTTTCATTCAAAAAAAGTAAATTTGACCAGAGTATTTCCCAAGGAAAAGTTGCTTGGGAATTGTGCGTGCAAATTGTTACCTAGCTTTTCTCAAGTAAATGGCACTCCAAATTTTTTTTCAGTGTACTGCCCAGTGGACCGCGACCTCCTCCAGCTGTTTTTGGGAGTTCTTTTGTCTCTGGACTGCTCCATGGTATGCCTTCTGCCCCCATCGCCTTGCTTTTCCTTTTTTGGACTGCACTAATGAATACAGATATTCTGGCTGCCACATGAATTACATGTGCAGCATTCTCCATCCATTTAACAGAATACTGAAGGATGTTGACGCTCAAGAATTTGGTCCCAACAGCTTAGACAAGGTAAGATTACAGTACAGCTGTTGAATGACACCAACATGGTTTAGTTATTCATTCATTTTCTATGTCTCTTATCCTCACTAGGGTGGGGGTATGCTGGAGCCTGATTTGGGGCGAGAGGCGGGGTACACCCTGGACCGGTGGCCAGCCAATCCCAGGGCACATACAGTACATCCGGAAAGTATTCACAGCGCTTCACTTTTTCCACATTTTGTCAAGTTACAGCCTCATTCCCAATTGTATTAATTTAATCTCTTACCTCAAAATTCTACACAAAATACTCCATCATGACAATGTGAAAAAGTTTTTTTTTTTTACTTTTTTGAATTTATTAAAAATAGAAAACAAAAAAATCACATTTACATAAGTATTCACAGCCTTTGCCATGAAGCTCAAAATTGAGCTCAGGTGCATCTTTTTTACACTGATCACCCTTGAGATCTTTCTACAGCTCAATTGGAGTCTACCTGCAGTAAATTCAGTTGATTGGACATGATTTGGAAATATAATAACTGTCTATAAGGTCCCACAGTTGACTGTGCATGTCAGAGCACAAACGCCAAGCATGAAGTCAAAAGAACTGTCTGTAGACCTGCGGGACAGGATTGTCTTGAGGCACAAATCTGGGGAAGGATACAGAAACATTTCTGCTGCTTTGAAGGTCCCAATGAGCACAGTGGCCTCCATCCCTACAGTGAAGCATGGTGGTGGCAGCATCATGCTGTGGGGATGCTTTTCAGCAGCAGGAACTGGCAGACTAGTCAGGATAGAAGGAAAAATGAATGCAGCAATATATAGAGATATCCTGGATGAAAATATTACTGCATTCATTTTTCCTTCTATCCTGGCTAGTCGAATAATGGGGGCCACTGTGCTCATTGGGACCTTCAAAGCAGCAGAAATGTTTCTGTATCCTTCCCCAGATTTGTGCCTCAAGACAATCCTGTCTCGCAGGTCTACAGACAGTTCTTTTGACTTCATGCTTGGCGTTTGTGCTCTGACATGCACAGTCAACTGTGGGACCTTATATAGACAGTTATTATATTTCCAAATCATGTCCAATCAACTGAATTTACTGCAGGTGGACTCCAATTGAGTGTATAGTAGACACCAAACGTCCAGAAGGAGGCGACTGGCACACTAGTGTGGGAAGTCCATACCTGCATGAGGAAAGTGGAAGTCAAAAATAATCATTCTAATAATACGATTCCCAATTAAGGGAATAAATCCCAGGTCTTTGGTTTAGTTATGAAATGTTGAATTAATTTCACAGGTGCCTCAACCTGTGGCTGTGTTGTGTTTTTGTGCACCGCCATCTGGAGGTAAATACAGCTTTAGTACAAATGCAGTGAAGCTGTTCTGGTTTGAAATAATGTTTTGTAGAAGATGTGTTAAGATCATTTCATTCAAAGAAGGCCATCTTAAAAAAATACTACACAATCATATTAGAAAAGTGGTGTAGGTGGTAGCTTAAATCATGTAAATATTACTTATAATTTGCTCCAAATAAAGTCAGGGAAAACTAGTTAAACAATCCTGAAAAGCGAGTACATTTATATGGATTTTGAAGTAGATTCAAAGGTAGTTTGGGGTCAAATTTACTAGCAAAGAGTACCTTTTTCATTCAAAAAAAGTAAATTTGACCAGAGTATTTCCCAAGGAAAAGTTGCTTGGGAATTGTGCGTGCAAATTGTTACCTAACTTTTCTCAAGTAAATGGCACTCCAAATTTTTTTCAGTGTACTGCCCAGTGGACCGCGACCTCCTCCAGCTGTTTTTGGGAGTTCTTTTGTCTCTGGACTGCTCCATGGTATGCCTTCTGCCCCCATCGCCTTGCTTTTCCTTTTTTGGACTGCACTAATGAATACAGATATTCTGGCTGCCACATGAATTACATGTGCAGCATTCTCCATCCATTTAACAGAATACTGAAGGATGTTGACGCTCAAGAATTTGGTCCCAACAGCTTAGACAAGGTAAGATTACAGTACAGCTGTTGAATGACACCAACATGGTTTAGTTATTCATTCATTTTCTATGTCTCTTATCCTCACTAGGGTGGGGGTATGCTGGAGCCTGATTTGGGGCGAGAGGCGGGGTACACCCTGGACCGGTGGCCAGCCAATCCCAGGGCACATACAGTGCATCCGGAAAGTATTCACAGCGCTTCACTTTTTCCACATTTTGTCATGTTACAGCCTCATTCCCAATTGTATTAATTTAATCTCTTAGCTCAAAATTCTACACAAAATACTCCATTATGACAATGTGAAAAAGTTTTTTTTTTACTTTTTTGAATTTATTAAAAATAGAAAACAAAAAAATCACATTTACATAAGTATTCACAGCCTTTGCCATGAAGCTCAAAATTGAGCTCAGGTGCATCTTTTTTCCACTGATCATCCTTGAGATCTTTCTACAGCTCAATTGGAGTCCACCTGCAGTAAGACTGTGCATGTCAGAGCACAAACGCCAAGCATGAAGTCAAAAGAACTGTCTGTAGACCTGCGAGACAGGATTGTCTTGAGGCACAAATCTGGGGAAGGATACAGAAACATTTCTGCTGCTTTGAAGGTCCCAATGAGCACAGTGGCCCCCATTATTCGACTAGCCAGGATAGAAGGGAAAAATGAATGCAGCAATATTTTCATCCAGGATATCTCTATATATTGTTGCATTCATTTTTCCTTCTATCCTGACTAGTCTGCCAGTTCCTGCTGCTGAAAAACATCCCCACAGCATGATGCTGCCACCATCATGCTTCACTGTAGGGATGGAGGCCACTGTGCTCATTGGGACCTTCAAAGCAGCAGAAGTGTTTCTGTATCCTTCCCCAGATTTGTGCCTCAAGACAATCCTGTCTCGCTGGTCTACAGACAGTTCTTTTGACTTCATGCTTGGCGTTTGTGCTCTGACATGCACAGTCAACTGTGGGACCTTATATAGACAGTTATTATATTTCCAAATCATGTCCAATCAACTGAATTTACTGCAGGTGGACTCCAACTGAGTGTATAGTAGACACCAAACGTCCAGAAGGAGGCGACTGGCACACTAGTGTGGGAAGTCCATACCTGCATGAGGAAAGTGGAAGTCAAAAATAATCATTCTAATAATACGATTCCCAATTAAGGGAATAAATCCCAGGTCTTTGGTTTAGTTATGAAATGTTGAATTAATTTCACAGGTGCCTCAACCTGTGGCTGTGTTGCGTTTTTGTGCACCGCCATCTGGAAGTAAATACAGCTTTAGTACAAATGCAGTGAAGCTGTTCTGGTTTGAAATAATGTTTTGTAGAAGATGTGTTAAGATCATTTCATTCAAAGAAGGCCATCTTAAAAAAAATACTACACAATCATATTAGAAAAGTGGTGTAGGTGGTAGCTTAAATCATGTAAATATTACTTATAATTTGTTCCAAATAAAGTCAGGGAAAACTAGTTAAACAATCCTGAAAAGAGAGTACATTTATATGGATTTTGAAGTAGATTCAAAGGTAGTTTGGGGTCAAATTTACTAGCAAAGAGTACCTTTTTCATTCAAAAAAAGTAAATTTGACCAGAGTATTTCCCAAGGAAAAGTTGCTTGGGAATTGTGCGTGCAAATTGTTACCTAGCTTTTCTCAAGTAAATGGCACTCCAAATTTTTTTTCAGTGTACTGCCCAGTGGACCGCGACCTCCTCCAGCTGTTTTTGGGAGTTCTTTTGTCTCTGGACTGCTCCATGGTATGCCTTCTGCCCCCATCGCCTTGCTTTTCCTTTTTTGGACTGCACTAATGAATACAGATATTCTGGCTGCCACATGAATTACATGTGCAGCATTCTCCATCCATTTAACAGAATACTGAAGGATGTTGACGCTCAAGAATTTGGTCCCAACAGCTTAGACAAGGTAAGATTACAGTACAGCTGTTGAATGACACCAACATGGTTTAGTTATTCATTCATTTTCTATGTCTCTTATCCTCACTAGGGTGGGGGTATGCTGGAGCCTGATTTGGGGCGAGAGGCGGGGTACACCCTGGACCGATGGCCAGCCAATCCCAGGGCACATACAGTACATCCGGAAAGTATTCACAGCGCTTCACTTTTTCCACATTTTGTCATGTTACAGCCTCATTCCCAATTGTATTAATTTAATCTCTTAGCTCAAAATACTCCATTATGACAATGTGAAAAAGGTTTTTTTTTTTACTTTTTTGAATTTATTAAAAATAGAAAACAAAAAATCACATTTACATAAGTATTCACAGCCTTTGCCATGAAGCTCAAAATTGAGCTCAGGTGCATCTTTTTTCCACTGATCATCCTTGAGATAATAACTGTCTATATAAGGTCCCACAGTTGACTGTGCATGTCAGAGCACAAACGCCAAGCATGAAGTCAAAAGAACTGTCTGTAGACCTGCGAGACAGGATTGTCTTGAGGCACAAATCTGGGGAAGGATACAGAAACATTTCTGCTGCTTTGAAGGTCCAATGAGCACAGTGGCCCCCATTATTCGACTAGTCAGGATAGAAGGAAAAATGAATGCAGCAATATTTTCATCCAGGATATCTCTATATATTGTTGCATTCATTTTTCCTTCTATCCTGACTAGTCGAATAATGGGGGCCACTGTGCTCATTGGGACCTTCAAAGCAGCAGAAATGTTTCTGTATCCTTCCCCAGATTTGTGCCTCAAGACAATCCTGTCTCGCAGGTCTACAGAGTTCTTTTGACTTCATGCTTGGCGTTTGTGCTCTGACATGCACAGTCAACTGTGGGACCTTATATAGACAGTTATTATATTTCCAAATCATGTCCAATCAACTGAATTTACTGCAGGTGGACTCCAATTGAGTGTATAGTAGACACCAAACGTCCAGAAGGAGGCGTCTGGCACACTAGTGTGGGAAGTCCATACCTGCATGAGGAAAGTGGAAGTCAAAAAATAATCATTCTAATAATACGATTCCCAATTAAGGGAATAAATCCCAGGTCTTTGGTTTAGTTATGAAATGTTGAATTAATTTCACAGGTGCCTCAACCTGTGGCTGTGTTGTGTTTTTGTGCACCGCTATCTGGAAGTAAATACAGCTTTAGTACAAATGCAGTGAAGCTGTTCTGGTTTGAAATAATGTTTTGTAGAAGATGTGTTAAGATCATTTCATTCAAAGAAGGCCATCTTAAAAAAATACTACACAATCATATTAGAAAAGTGGTGTAGGTGGTAGCTTAAATCATGTAAATATTACTTATAATTTGCTCCAAATAAAGTCAGGGAAAACTAGTTAAACAATCCTGAAAAGCGAGTACATTTATATGGATTTTGAAGTAGATTCAAAGGTAGTTTGGGGTCAAATTTACGAGCAAAGAGTACCTTTTTCATTCAAAAAAAGTAAATTTGACCAGAGTGTTTGCCAAGGAAAAGTTGCTTGGGAATTGTGCGTGCAAATTGTTACCTAGCTTTTCTCAAGTAAATGGCACTCCAAATTTTTTTCAGTGTACTGCCCAGTGGACCGCGACCTCCTCCAGCTGCTTTTGGGAGTTCTTTTGTCTCTGGACTGCTCCATGGTATGCCTTCTGCCCCCATCGCCTTGCTTTTCCTTTTTTGGACTGCACTAATGAATAGATATTCTGGCTGCCACATGAATTACATGTGCAGCATTCTCCATCCATTTAACAGAATACTGAAGGATGTTGACGCTCAAGAATTTGGTCCCAACAGCTTAGACAAGGTAAGATTACAGTACAGCTGTTGAATGACACCAACATGGTTTAGTTATTCATTCATTTTCTATGTCTCTTATCCTCACTAGGGTGGGGGTATGCTGGAGCCTGATTTGGGGCGAGAGGCGGGGTACACCCTGGACCGGTGGCCAGCCAATCCCAGGGCACATACAGTACATCCGGAAAGTATTCACAGCGCTTCACTTTTTCCACATTTTGTCATGTTACAGCCTCATTCCCAATTGTATTAATTTAATCTCTTAGCTCAAAATTCTACACAAAATACTCCATTATGACAATGTGAAAAAGTTTTTTTTTTACTTTTTTGAATTTATTAAAAATAGAAAACAAAAAAATCACATTTACATAAGTATTCACAGCCTTTGCCATGAAGCTCAAAATTGAGCTCAGGTGCATCTTTTTTCCACTGATCATCCTTGAGATCTTTCTACAGCTCAATTGGAGTCCACCTGCAGTAAGACTGTGCATGTCAGAGCACAAACGCCAAGCATGAAGTCAAAAGAACTGTCTGTAGACCTGCGAGACAGGATTGTCTTGAGGCACAAATCTGGGGAAGGATGCAGAAACATTTCTGCTGCTTTGAAGGTCCCAATGAGCACAGTGGCCCCCATTATTCGACTAGCCAGGATAGAAGGGAAAAATGAATGCAGCAATATTTTCATCCAGGATATCTCTATATATTGTTGCATTCATTTTTCCTTCTATCCTGACTAGTCTGCCAGTTCCTGCTGCTGAAAAACATCCCCACAGCATGATGCTGCCACCATCATGCTTCACTGTAGGGATGGAGGCCACTGTGCTCATTGGGACCTTCAAAGCAGCAGAAATGTTTCTGTATCCTTCTCCAGATTTGTGCCTCAAGACAATCCTGTCTCGCTGGTCTACAGACAGTTCTTTTGACTTCATGCTTGGCGTTTGTGCTCTGACATGCACAGTCAACTGTGGGACCTTATATAGACAGTTATTATATTTCCAAATCATGTCCAATCAACTGAATTTACTGCAGGTGGACTCCAACTGAGTGTATAGTAGACACCAAACTTCCAGAAGGAGGCGACTGGCACACTAGTGTGGGAAGTCCATACCTGCATGAGGAAAGTGGAAGTCAAAAATAATCATTCTAATAATACGATTCCCAATTAAGGGAATAAATCCCAGGTCTTTGGTTTAGTTATGAAATGTTGAATTAATTTCACAGGTGCCTCAACCTGTGGCTGTGTTGCGTTTTTGTGCACCGCCATCTGGAAGTAAATACAGCTTTAGTACAAATGCAGTGAAGCTGTTCTGGTTTGAAATAATGTTTTGTAGAAGATGTGTTAAGATCATTTCATTCAAAGAAGGCCATCTTAAAAAAAATACTACACAATCATATTAGAAAAGTGGTGTAGGTGGTAGCTTAAATCATGTAAATATTACTTATAATTTGCTCCAAATAAAGTCAGGGAAAACTAGTTAAACAATCCTGAAAAGCGAGTACATTTATATGGATTTTGAAGTAGATTCAAAGGTAGTTTGGGGTCAAATTTACTAGCAAAGAGTACCTTTTTCATTCAAAAAAAGTAAATTTGACCAGAGTATTTCCCAAGGAAAAGTTGCTTGGGAATTGTGCGTGCAAATTGTTACCTAGCTTTTCTCAAGTAAATGGCACTCCAAATTTTTTTCAGTGTACTGCCCAGTGGACCGCGACCTCCTCCAGCTGCTTTTGGGAGTTCTTTTGTCTCTGGACTGCTCCATGGTATGCCTTCTGCCCCCATCGCCTTGCTTTTCCTTTTTTGGACTGCACTAATGAATACAGATATTCTGGCTGCCACATGAATTACATGTGCAGCATTCTCCATCCATTTAACAGAATACTGAAGGATGTTGACGCTCAAGAATTTGGTCCCAACAGCTTAGACAAGGTAAGATTACAGTACAGCTGTTGAATGACACCAACATGGTTTAGTTATTCATTCATTTTGTATGTCTCTTATCCTCACTAGGGTGGGGGTATGCTGGAGCCTGATTTGGGGCGAGAGGCGGGGTACACCCTGGACCGGTGGCCAGCCAATCCCAGGGCACATACAGTGCATCCGGAAAGTATTCACAGCGCTTCACTTTTTCCACATTTTGTCAAGTTACAGCCTCATTCCCAATTGTATTAATTTAATCTCTTACCTCAAAATACTCCATTATGACAATGTGAAAAAGGTTTTTTTTTTTACTTTTTTGAATTTATTAAAAATAAAAAACAAAAAATCACATTTACATAAGTATTCACAGCCTTTGCCATGAAGCTCAAAATTGAGCTCAGGTGCATCTTTTTTCCACTGATCATCCTTGAGATCTTTCTACAGCTTAATTGGAGTCCACCTGCAGTAAATTCAGTTGATTGGACATGATTTGGAAATATAATAACTGTCTATATAAGGTCCCACAGTTGACTGTGCATGTCGGAGCACAAACGCCAAGCATGAAGTCAAAAGAACTGTCTGTAGACCTGCGAGACAGGATTGTCTTGAGGCACAAATCTGGGGAAGGATACAGAAAAATTTCTGCTGCTTTGAAGGTCCCAATGAGCACAGTGGCCCCCATTATTCGACTAGCCAGGATAGAAGTAAAAATGAATGCAGCAATATTTTCATCCAGGATATCTCTATATATTGCTGCATTCATTTTTCCTTCTATCCTGACTAGTCTGCCAGTTCCTGCTGCTGAAAAACATCCCCACAGCATGATGCTGCCACCACCATGCTTCACTGTAGGGATGGAGGCCACTGTGCTCATTGGGACCTTCAAAGCAGCAGAAATGTTTCTGTATCCTTCCCCAGATTTGTGCCTCAAGACAATCCTGTCTCGCAGGTCTACAGACAGTTCTTTTGACTTCATGCTTGGCGTTTGTGCTCTGACATGCACAGTCAACTGTGGGACCTTATATAGACAGTTATTATATTTCCGAATCATGTCCAATCAACTGAATTTACTGCAGGTGGACTCCAATTGAGCTGTAGAAAGATCTGTGAATACTTATGTAAATGTGATTTTTTTGTTTTCTATTTTTAATACATTCAAAACATGTCAAAAAAACCTTTTTTCACATTGTCATAATGGAGTATTTTGTGTAGAATTTTGAGGTAAGAGATGAATTTAATTCAGTTTGGAATGAGGCTGTAACATGACAAAATGTAGAAAAAGTGAAGCGCTGTGAATACTTTCCGGATGCACTGTATTGTAGACACCAAACGTCCAGAAGGAGGCGACTGGCACACTAGTGTGGGAAGTCCATACCTGCATGAGGAAAGTGGAAGTCAAAAAATAATCATTCTAATAATACGATTCCCAATTAAGGGAATAAATCCCAGGTCTTTGGTTTAGTTATGAAATGTTGAATTCATTTCACAGGTGCCTCAACCTGTGGCTGTGTTGTGTTTTTGTGCACCGCTATCTGGAAGTAAATACAGCTTTAGTACAAATGCAGTGAAGCTGTTCTGGTTTGAAATAATGTTTTGTAGAAGATGTGTTAAGATCATTTCATTCAAAGAAGGCCATCTTAAAAAAATACTACACAATCATATTAGAAAAGTGGTGTAGGTGGTAGCTTAAATCATGTAAATATTACTTATAAATTGCTCCAAATAAAGTCAGGGAAAACTAGTTAAACAACCCTGAAAAGCGAGTACATTTATATGGATTTTGAAGTAGATTCAAAGGTCTTTTGGGGTCAAATTTACTAGCAAAGAGTACCTTTTTCATTCAAAAAAAGTAAATTTGACCAGAATATTTCCCAAGGAAAAGTTGCTTGGGAATTGTGCGTGCAAATTGTTACCTAGCTTTTCTCAAGTAAATGGCACTCCAAATTTTTTTTCAGTGTACTGCGCAGTGGACCGCGACCTCCTCCAGCTGTTTTTGGGAGTTTTTTTGTCTCTGGACTGCTCCATGGTATGCCTTCTGCCCCCATCGCCTTGCTTTTCCTTTTTTGGACTGTACTAATGAATACAGATATTCTTGCTGCCACATGAATTACATGTGCAGCATTTTTGGTAGGTTGAGCGTTGTTGCACTTCCACCTGAATTGGCATCAGCTGTTGGGGCTCGATTGCGAGGCGGTGCCAGGGTTATTGATGGGTCTTGGCGTCACCGGGGCGCTCATTGTTCCTTGCTGTTCACCTGTCGAGGCTGTGTTGGCGCGCTCCGGTGGCGTGCTCTGGTCTGTCGTGCCATCAGCAGCGTATGTGAAAGGTAGGCATAAAATTACTGGGCGTGTACCGGTGACGGTGCATCATGTGACCGCAGCCATGGTTGTTTTAATTTGCAGCGGGGTTGGTTGTTGAGGACCTGGCGTGCATTTTGGAGGGCTTGCAGGAAGTGCAGTGTCAGCCTCTTGAGGCTAGGATTGCACTGGCTGTGTGTTAAGCTACCTTTGCTCCGGTAAGCTGCCGATGCTTTAAACAAGCAGAAAGCTAACTCAAGCACCATGTGTTGTGTTTGTGTAGCTAAAAGTTATTCTCTGCAGCAGAAAGCTAACTTTAGCACCACATGTTGTGTCTGTCTCAAAGTTAAATGATCTGGTTAGATAATTATTTTTCTTTTTTGTGGTTAGCACAGAGAGGTTGTCACGTTCCGGCTTGGGAGCTTTACGGCACGACCCCAGGATGCAGAGATGAGGACCCAATAGCAGGTAAAAAGGCATTTATTGTTGATACTATGCAGCAGACGAACGCACTAGCATGTTCAACAGAGAAAACAACATCAATGACCCAACAAAGAAAGGAGCGCGCACCTGAACCAAATAGGCATCACAAATAATGAGAAACGGGTGCGGGAGATAATGGACATCAACTGAAAACACAACAGAGCAACACAGGAAGGAAATACAAAACAAGGGCATGAACAAGGAACTGAGGAAAACTAAGAGCTGTCACGAGGGGGTGAAACCCGATCGTGACAGACGTTAAACTATTTGTTGGCAAATTCAGGTTCAACATTCAGGGTGTGTGTGTGTGTGTGTGTGTGTAAAATGTTTCAGATTGAATAGTTTAACAGGCTAACACATATTGTTTGAAGCAATGTCGGCGTGTTCTGTTGTACTTTGCTAGCTCTGACAGAGGTTTAAACTTCAAAAGTGGTGCCCTGTCAAATAATATTTTGTGTGTGTTTTCAGGTTGCTGCAACGAACGTGACTTGGCACTGTAAGTTCTGTTCAGCTTTTTTTTACCACTAGAACATCTATTTAAACACTAGATTGCAGCACAACCACTTTTCAAAAATGAGCCCACTCCCATGCCTCCATGATGATTGCATGTGCACATTTCAGACACTTGGTGCGCTGAGTAGTCACCTGTCAAGATATCATACTCAAAAACAAAACAGCGGTGCAAGGGAAAATCAGGAACTTGTGACTTTTTAGTGTCCCTTATGCACATCTGAGCAACCATTTTCAGTCTGTACTCCTCAGTCACATAAGATCACACTTAAAAAAGCACGAGACAGAGGTATAGTATATAAAATAATTATCTAACCAGATCATTTAACTTTTAAATAGACACAACACATGGTGCTAGAGTTAGCACAAATGTATACTCTTCATTGAACGCCATAAAAGTAGAGTGCACCAGGGGAGTCTTGCATCAGACTTTTCTAGTGACATTGTCTTTGAGCATACTCACAATCAACATGCTTTCGGCTAGCTATATTTTCCTAATAACACGGTATCTATAGACATTAACTGTAGATACTGTACAAGGTGAGCTGATCCAAGAGCAGCCCCAGTCCTGTTTTTGTGAATGATTATATTTTGTTGTTGTTGACATGTGCTGGCAATTTGCTCCTCATGTGCAGGAATGTTGTTGACAAATGGTATGACGTTATTGTACATTTTTAGATGCACGTAACAGTCACTTGGCGCGCGCGCTTTTATTTTGAATTTCTTCCAAACCCCGCCGACGGCAGCAGTCCGCAGTCGCAGCAGCAGTGCGCTTTCGTCACTGGTGAGTAGCATGTCTTTATCTCTATCATGTAATATTCTCGTATTAAACCAACATTACCACAGACGTATTGTGAGCTAAGCCAATGGTAAATTTGCAAAAGTGCCTATTTGAACTGTGCTAATGTTCTGGCTAACAAGTGTTTTGGCTAACCTTCTAGCAAACAAATGGTTTAGCTAACGTTTATAGTTAGTTAAATAAACAAAGGTGCAGTAGTACTATGGGGCCAGATATTGACCCCAGTCATTTAAGAAGGGACGTTTTTTTTTGGTCTTGTTTTTGATAGTGTTACTCAACAGCTTGATGTGTTGCTTTCAGGGATTCAATGAGTTTAATTATCATCTCATCAGTTGATGTGTGTGAGTGCATATGTCATAACTTAGAAGAGAGTTAGGAGTCTTAGGAGAGAAAAAGTCACCCATTGTTCAACATCTAGGCTGGCCGGACAGTCATAGCTAGTATATAGTTTGTGCTGAAATTGTGAATTTGACCTGAAATTGTATTTTACAGTTGGTGGGTGAATGTTGACCACAAAGCATTTACCTGTGCAAAAACAATTATAGAAAGTGCCCCTTGTTAACTTCTCTCAACCATTGTCTTCCTGTCCCATTTAGAATTGTCCAGATCACACTGCCAGAAAGTGTTCTTTGCCACGTGAGTCATGTATTAGTTTGCCACATTTGCACAATGTACATGTTGTCAGTTTGTGCTCATCTGTCATTTTCAGTTCTGATATTACTGCACTTGCAAGCTCAAATTGTAGTAGGCCATGTGACGTGCATGATGACCACGAGTTGGCGGTACATACCAAGTAGAAACAGCAGTAGATTACAGTGACCCCTAGTTGGCAGTGCATAGCAAGTACTAATAGCAGTACATTAAATTGACCACTAGATGGTGATATTTACCGAGTAGAGTAGCAGCGGTACATTAAAGTGACCACTAGATGGTGCTATTAACAGAGTAGAGTAGAATAGCAGTACTATAAAGTGACCACTAGTTGGCTTTACATAGCAAGTAGAAACAGCAGTACAGTAAAGTGACCACTAGATGGGGCTATTCACCAAGTAGAATGGCAGCAGGGACCACGGACTGACTTTTAAAAACAAGGGCCGCTGGCTTTAAGTAGCCAATGACTTGTGACTTTGTATTAACCACAAGTGATGATCCCCCGTTGACAACCAGGGTTAGGGTTAGGGTCCGGGGTTGGAGTCAGGGGTTAGGATGAACTGAAGTGTTCATGCTGTCTTCTCCTGACAATAGAGTCACAAGTTAGCAAAGGTGGGGTGTTTGTGCTTCCGGGTTCTTCTGTTGATCCCGAAGGACAACACCAGTTTTTCCACCTTTGTGGGAACGATTGCCTTGGCAAGAAGGTCTTTGGCATTCCTGAAGGTGTCCCCCGGAAAAAGCTGTCCACCTGCAGGTCTGGGAAGTCATTTGGTGGGAACTGGGACAGATTGGAATCTCCCAGGATGACGAATCTCTTCCGAACGGCAAGTTGGTGTGCCGATGACGCTGGACCAGTTGCTTTTGGCTCCCGCTGATTGAGCCGGACATAGAACTGTCGAAGCTGATGTCCGCCAGTATATCTTCCCATTGGCCTTCTTTTTCCGCAGGTGACTCCCTTGGTGGCGTAAGTAGTGGGGCGTCGTCAAGCAAATTCTCTGACTCCCAACAGCAAAGGGCCTATGTGGCCCGAGTTGGTAGGGGACTGGGTGTTAGAATAAAATGTAAATACAATTATAGCGCTAGTTAATGTTAGAATAAAATGTAAAGTCAATCATTATAGTGTTATCACCCTTATATCCTTTTGCTTAGACAATAGCCTTGAGTGTTTTGATGCAGCATTCCCAGGCGCTGACCAGCTACTCCCAACACCACTAATCTTGCAGGTGCCTGGAAATGCCAGCAGCAACCTTGAAGAAGTTTCATCATGCAAAATGTGCCGAGATAAGAACACATGCACAAAAAGTAATTATTCTCACATACACACACACAGACAACAAGTACAGCTTGTGCAACTGCTTGCTTCCCCCTCCCCTTAGAGATGCACAACCATGTATTAGGGACCTCCTAAAGAAAATAAAAAGAGAGGTGCATGAATGGCATACTCAGAGTGGAGCAGCATGTCACTGGGTATGTTGTTTCATTCTCCTCGCTGCGAGAAACTTTAAATATTGTTGTCTGTCTCTTCTGTACTTAAGTGTTTTTATAAGTGTCACAGGAGTTTGAACCTGACACTGGGGGGTAACGGATTCCCCTCGCGCCATCTGATCCAAGAGCAGGTACAGCCTCCCACTCCCTCACCCCAGCCCCCCCCCCAGCCTTCTTACACTTGTGCCCAACCTGTGGAGGGCAGTAATACGCCTTGGAGCGTTGAAACAAAAGAGGAAGAAGACAGACTGGCAGAGAATGGTGGTATCAACGGACCAGCTAACCAAAGGAAACAAGTAGTCTGCGCTGCGCCGTTGGGTAAGTAGTCAACATAGATCTCGTTTGAATGTTTGTTTCAGGTGGTTCAACATTTTTAAACGGACTGAGTCACGTTATGTAAAAAGTAACTGTTAGGTTAACAGCAAGCTAACAGCAAGCTAACATGAAAAGTTTCCAATTAATGTTGCCAATGAATGTTACAGTGCATCCGGAAAGTATTCACAGCGCTTCACTTTTTCCACATTTTGTCATGTTACAGCCCCATTCCAAATTGTATTAATTTAATGTCTTACCTCAAAATTCTACACAATACTCCATTATGACAATGTGAAAAAGTTTTTTTTTTTAATTTATTAAAAATGGAAAACAAAAAAAATCACATTTACATAAGTATTCACAGCCTTTGCCATGAAGCTCAAAATTGAGCTCAGGTGCATCTTTTTTCCACTGATCATCCTTGAGATCTTTCTACAGCTCAATTGGAGTCCACCTGCAGTAAATTCAGTTGATTGGACATGATTTGGAAATATAATAACTGTCTATATAAGGTCCCACAGTTGACTGTGCATGTCAGAGCACAAACGCCAAGCATGAAGTCAAAAGAACTGTCTGTAGACCTGCGAGACAGGATTGTCTTGAGGCACAAATCTGGGGAAGGATACAGAAACATTTCTGCTGCTTTGAAGGTCCCAATGAGCACAGTGGCCTCCATTATTCGACTAGTCAGGATAGAAGGACAAATGAATGCAGCAATATTTTCATCCAGGATATCTCTATATATTGCTGCATTCATTTTTCCTTCTATCCTATTTCAGCAGCAGGAACTGGCAGACTAGTCAGGATAGAAGGAAAAATGAATGCAGCAATATATAGAGATATCCTGGATGAAAATATTGCTGCATTCATTTGTCCTTCTATCCTGACTAGTCTGCCATTTCCTGCTGCTGAAAAACATCCCCACAGCATGATGCTGCCACCACCATGCTTCACTGTAGGGATGGTATTGGCCTGGTGATGAGCAGTGCCTGGTTTCCTCCAAACATGGCGCCTGGCATTCACACCAGAGTTCAATCTTTGTCTCATCAGACCAGAGAATTTGGTTTCTCATGGTCTGAGAGTCATTCAGGTGCTTTTTGGCAAATTCCAGACGGGCTGCCATGTTCCTTTTACTAAGGAGTGGCTTTCGTCTGGCCACTCTACCATACAGGCCTGGTTGGTGGATTGCTGCAGGGATGGTTGTCCTTCTGAAAGGCTCTCCTCTCTCCACAGAGGAACGCTGGAGCTCTGACAGAGTGACCATCGGGGCCTTGGTCACCTCCCTGACTAAGGCCCTTCTTCCCCGATCGCTCAGTTTAGAAGGCCGGCCAGCTCTAGGAAGAGTCCTGGTGGTTCCAAACGTCTTCCATTTACGAATAATGGAGGCCACTGTGCTCATTGGGACCTTCAAAGCAGCAGAAATTTTTCTGTATCCTTCCCCAGATTTGTGCCTCGACTTCATGCTTGGTGTTTGTGCTCTGACATGCACAGTCAACTGTGGGACCTTATATAGACAGTTGTTATATTTCCAAATCATGTCCAATCAACTGAATTTACTGCAGGTGGACTCCAATTGACCTGTAGAAAGATCTCAAGGATGATCAGTGGAAAAAAGATGCACCTGAGCTCAATTTTGAGCTTCATGGCAAAGGCTGTGAATACTTATGTAAATGTGATTTTTTTGTTTTCTATTTTTAATAAATTCAAAAACGTGAAAAAAAAAACCTTTTTCACATTGTCATAATGGAGTATTTTGAGCTAAGAGCAAGGGTTAGGGCTAGGGCTAGGGCTAGGGCTAGGGCTAGGGTTAGGGTTAGGGTTAGGGTTAGGGTTAGGGTTTGAGTAAGCTCCTCCCCCTCTGGCTGAGGAGGAGGAGGGAAACGCACGGTCCTTCCCCCGGGCCAGACCTCCTTCCCGGTCCCTGGAAGCAGGGACCCAACGAGCCCCCGCCCTGTTCCTCATTTGGGGACGTTCCCTAGAACTTTGGTCGCCACGAGAGCGCCCCCTACCGTAGCGCACCACAGTCCATTCCCCAGCCGTGGGGTACATAATGATCAGATGTATATATTTTTTTCTTTTTTTATTTTGTAATTTTTTGTGGATTTTTTAGTTATTTTTGAAGAGAAAAGAACAACAACAAACAACAA
>NC_136373.1:18885000-18891023 GCF_037039965.1 Doryrhamphus excisus
GGGCTAGGGCTAGGCTAGGGCTAGGGCTAGGGCTAGGGCTAGGGCTAGGGCTAGGGCTAGGGCTAGGGCTAGGGCTAGGGCTAGGGCTAGGGCTAGGGCTAGGGCTAGGGCTAGGGCTAGGGCTAGGGCTAGGGCTAGGGCTAGGGCTAGGGCTAGGGCTAGGGCTAGGGCTAGGGCTAGGGCTAGGGCTAGGGCTAGGGCTAGGGCTAGGGCTAGGGCTAGGGCTAGGGCTAGGGCTAGGGCTAGGGCTAGGGCTAGGGCTAGGGCTAGGGCTAGGGCTAGGGCTAGGGCTAGGGCTAGGGCTAGGGCTAGGGCTAGGGCTAGGGCTAGGGCTAGGGCTAGGGCTAGGGCTAGGGCTAGGGCTAGGGCTAGGGCTAGGGCTAGGGCTAGGGCTAGGGCTAGGGCTAGGGCTAGGGCTAGGGCTAGGGCTAGGGCTAGGGCTAGGGCTAGGGCTAGGGCTAGGGCTAGGGCTAGGGCTAGGGCTAGGGCTAGGGCTAGGGCTAGGGCTAGGGCTAGGGCTAGGGCTAGGGCTAGGGCTAGGGCTAGGGCTAGGGCTAGGGCTAGGGCTAGGGCTAGGGCTAGGGCTAGGGCTAGGGCTAGGGCTAGGGCTAGGGCTAGGGCTAGGGCTAGGGCTAGGGCTAGGGCTAGGGCTAGGGCTAGGGCTAGGGCTAGGGCTAGGGCTAGGGCTAGGGCTAGGGCTAGGGCTAGGGCTAGGGCTAGGGCTAGGGCTAGGGCTAGGGCTAGGGCTAGGGCTAGGGCTAGGGCTAGGGCTAGGGCTAGGGCTAGGGCTAGGGCTAGGGCTAGGGCTAGGGCTAGGGCTAGGGCTAGGGCTAGGGCTAGGGCTAGGGCTAGGGCTAGGGCTAGGGCTAGGGCTAGGGCTAGGGCTAGGGCTAGGGCTAGGGCTAGGGCTAGGGCTAGGGCTAGGGCTAGGGCTAGGGCTAGGGCTAGGGCTAGGGCTAGGGCTAGGGCTAGGGCTAGGGCTAGGGCTAGGGCTAGGGCTAGGGCTAGGGCTAGGGCTAGGGCTAGGGCTAGGGCTAGGGCTAGGGCTAGGGCTAGGGCTAGGGCTAGGGCTAGGGCTAGGGCTAGGGCTAGGGCTAGGGCTAGGGCTAGGGCTAGGGCTAGGGCTAGGGCTAGGGCTAGGGCTAGGGCTAGGGCTAGGGCTAGGGCTAGGGCTAGGGCTAGGGCTAGGGCTAGGGCTAGGGCTAGGGCTAGGGCTAGGGCTAGGGCTAGGGCTAGGGCTAGGGCTAGGGCTAGGGCTAGGGCTAGGGCTAGGGCTAGGGCTAGGGCTAGGGCTAGGGCTAGGGCTAGGGCTAGGGCTAGGGCTAGGGCTAGGGCTAGGGCTAGGGCTAGGGCTAGGGCTAGGGCTAGGGCTAGGGCTAGGGCTAGGGCTAGGGCTAGGGCTAGGGCTAGGGCTAGGGCTAGGGCTAGGGCTAGGGCTAGGGCTAGGGCTAGGGCTAGGGCTAGGCTAGGGCTAGGGCTAGGGCTAGGGCTAGGGCTAGGGCTAGGGCTAGGGCTAGGGCTAGGGCTAGGGCTAGGGCTAGGGCTAGGGCTAGGGCTAGGGCTAGGGCTAGGGCTAGGGCTAGGGCTAGGGCTAGGGCTAGGGCTAGGGCTAGGGCTAGGGCTAGGGCTAGGGCTAGGGCTAGGGCTAGGGCTAGGGCTAGGGCTAGGGCTAGGGCTAGGGCTAGGGCTAGGGCTAGGGCTAGGGCTAGGGCTAGGGCTAGGGCTAGGGCTAGGGCTAGGGCTAGGGCTAGGGCTAGGGCTAGGGCTAGGGCTAGGGCTAGGGCTAGGGCTAGGGCTAGGGCTAGGGCTAGGGCTAGGGCTAGGGCTAGGGCTAGGGCTAGGGCTAGGGCTAGGGCTAGGGCTAGGGCTAGGGCTAGGGCTAGGGCTAGGGCTAGGGCTAGGGCTAGGGCTAGGGCTAGGGCTAGGGCTAGGGCTAGGGCTAGGGCTAGGGCTAGGGCTAGGGCTAGGGCTAGGGCTAGGGCTAGGGCTAGGGCTAGGGCTAGGGCTAGGGCTAGGGCTAGGGCTAGGGCTAGGGCTAGGGCTAGGGCTAGGGCTAGGGCTAGGGCTAGGGCTAGGGCTAGGGCTAGGGCTAGGGCTAGGGCTAGGGCTAGGGCTAGGGCTAGGGCTAGGGCTAGGGCTAGGGCTAGGGCTAGGGCTAGGGCTAGGGCTAGGGCTAGGGCTAGGGCTAGGGCTAGGGCTAGGGCTAGGGCTAGGGCTAGGGCTAGGGCTAGGGCTAGGGCTAGGGCTAGGGCTAGGGCTAGGGCTAGGGCTAGGGCTAGGGCTAGGGCTAGGGCTAGGGCTAGGGCTAGGGCTAGGGCTAGGGCTAGGGCTAGGGCTAGGGCTAGGGCTAGGGCTAGGGCTAGGGCTAGGGCTAGGGCTAGGGCTAGGGCTAGGGCTAGGGCTAGGGCTAGGGCTAGGGCTAGGGCTAGGGCTAGGGCTAGGGCTAGGGCTAGGGCTAGGGCTAGGGCTAGGGCTAGGGCTAGGGCTAGGGCTAGGGCTAGGGCTAGGGCTAGGGCTAGGGCTAGGGCTAGGGCTAGGGCTAGGGCTAGGGCTAGGGCTAGGGCTAGGGCTAGGGCTAGGGCTAGGGCTAGGGCTAGGGCTAGGGCTAGGGCTAGGGCTAGGGCTAGGGCTAGGGCTAGGGCTAGGGCTAGGGCTAGGGCTAGGGCTAGGGCTAGGGCTAGGGCTAGGGCTAGGGCTAGGGCTAGGGCTAGGGCTAGGGCTAGGGCTAGGGCTAGGGCTAGGGCTAGGGCTAGGGCTAGGGCTAGGGCTAGGGCTAGGGCTAGGGCTAGGGCTAGGGCTAGGGCTAGGGCTAGGGCTAGGGCTAGGGCTAGGGCTAGGGTTAGGGTTAGGGTTAGGGTTAGGGTTAGGGTTAGGGCTAGGGCTAGGGCTAGGGCTAGGGTTAGGGTTAGGGTTAGGGTTAGGGTTAGGGTTAGGGCTAGGGCTAGGGCTAGGGCTAGGGCTAGGGCTAGGGCTAGGGCTAGGGCTAGGGCTAGGGCTAGGGCTAGGGCTAGGGCTAGGGCTAGGGCTAGGGCTAGGGCTAGGGCTAGGGCTAGGGCTAGGGCTAGGGCTAGGGCTAGGGCTAGGGCTAGGGCTAGGGCTAGGGCTAGGGCTAGGGCTAGGGCTAGGGCTAGGGCTAGGGCTAGGGCTAGGGCTAGGGCTAGGGCTAGGGCTAGGGCTAGGGCTAGGGCTAGGGCTAGGGCTAGGGCTAGGGCTAGGGCTAGGGCTAGGGCTAGGGCTAGGGCTAGGGCTAGGGCTAGGGCTAGGGCTAGGGCTAGGGCTAGGGCTAGGGCTAGGGCTAGGGCTAGGGCTAGGGCTAGGGCTAGGGCTAGGGCTAGGGCTAGGGCTAGGGCTAGGGCTAGGGCTAGGGCTAGGGCTAGGGCTAGGGCTAGGGCTAGGGCTAGGGCTAGGGCTAGGGCTAGGGCTAGGGCTAGGGCTAGGGCTAGGGCTAGGGCTAGGGCTAGGGCTAGGGCTAGGGCTAGGGCTAGGGCTAGGGCTAGGGCTAGGGCTAGGGCTAGGGCTAGGGCTAGGGCTAGGGCTAGGGCTAGGGCTAGGGCTAGGGCTAGGGCTAGGGCTAGGGCTAGGGCTAGGGCTAGGGCTAGGGCTAGGGCTAGGGCTAGGGCTAGGGCTAGGGCTAGGGCTAGGGCTAGGGCTAGGGCTAGGGCTAGGGCTAGGGCTAGGGCTAGGGCTAGGGCTAGGGCTAGGGCTAGGGCTAGGGCTAGGGCTAGGGCTAGGGCTAGGGCTAGGGCTAGGGCTAGGGCTAGGGCTAGGGCTAGGGCTAGGGCTAGGGCTAGGGCTAGGGCTAGGGCTAGGGCTAGGGCTAGGGCTAGGGCTAGGGCTAGGGCTAGGGCTAGGGCTAGGGCTAGGGCTAGGGCTAGGGCTAGGGCTAGGGCTAGGGCTAGGGCTAGGGCTAGGGCTAGGGCTAGGGCTAGGGCTAGGGCTAGGGCTAGGGCTAGGGCTAGGGCTAGGGCTAGGGCTAGGGCTAGGGCTAGGGCTAGGGCTAGGGCTAGGGCTAGGGCTAGGGCTAGGGCTAGGGCTAGGGCTAGGGCTAGGGCTAGGGCTAGGGCTAGGGCTAGGGCTAGGGCTAGGGCTAGGGCTAGGGCTAGGGCTAGGGCTAGGGCTAGGGCTAGGGCTAGGGCTAGGGCTAGGGCTAGGGCTAGGGCTAGGGCTAGGGCTAGGGCTAGGGCTAGGGCTAGGGCTAGGGCTAGGGCTAGGGCTAGGGCTAGGGCTAGGGCTAGGGCTAGGGCTAGGGCTAGGGCTAGGGCTAGGGCTAGGGCTAGGGCTAGGGCTAGGGCTAGGGCTAGGGCTAGGGCTAGGGCTAGGGCTAGGGCTAGGGCTAGGGCTAGGGCTAGGGCTAGGGCTAGGGCTAGGGCTAGGGCTAGGGCTAGGGCTAGGGCTAGGGCTAGGGCTAGGGCTAGGGCTAGGGCTAGGGCTAGGGCTAGGGCTAGGGCTAGGGCTAGGGCTAGGGCTAGGCTAGGGCTAGGGCTAGGGCTAGGGCTAGGGCTAGGGCTAGGGCTAGGGCTAGGGCTAGGGCTAGGGCTAGGGCTAGGGCTAGGGCTAGGGCTAGGGCTAGGGCTAGGGCTAGGGCTAGGGCTAGGGCTAGGGCTAGGGCTAGGGCTAGGGCTAGGGCTAGGGCTAGGGCTAGGGCTAGGGCTAGGGCTAGGGCTAGGGCTAGGGCTAGGGCTAGGGCTAGGGCTAGGGCTAGGGCTAGGGCTAGGGCTAGGGCTAGGGCTAGGGCTAGGGCTAGGGCTAGGGCTAGGGCTAGGGCTAGGGCTAGGGCTAGGGCTAGGGCTAGGGCTAGGGCTAGGGCTAGGGCTAGGGCTAGGGCTAGGGCTAGGGCTAGGGCTAGGGCTAGGGCTAGGGCTAGGGCTAGGGCTAGGGCTAGGGCTAGGGCTAGGGCTAGGGCTAGGGCTAGGGCTAGGGCTAGGGCTAGGGCTAGGGCTAGGGCTAGGGCTAGGGCTAGGGCTAGGGCTAGGGCTAGGGCTAGGGCTAGGGCTAGGGCTAGGGCTAGGGCTAGGGCTAGGGCTAGGGCTAGGGCTAGGGCTAGGGCTAGGGCTAGGGCTAGGGCTAGGGCTAGGGCTAGGGCTAGGGCTAGGGCTAGGGCTAGGGCTAGGGCTAGGGCTAGGGCTAGGGCTAGGGCTAGGGCTAGGGCTAGGGCTAGGGCTAGGGCTAGGGCTAGGGCTAGGGCTAGGGCTAGGGCTAGGGCTAGGGCTAGGGCTAGGGCTAGGGCTAGGGCTAGGGCTAGGGCTAGGGCTAGGGCTAGGGCTAGGGCTAGGGCTAGGGCTAGGGCTAGGGCTAGGGCTAGGGCTAGGGCTAGGGCTAGGGCTAGGGCTAGGGCTAGGGCTAGGGCTAGGGCTAGGGCTAGGGCTAGGGCTAGGGCTAGGGCTAGGGCTAGGGCTAGGGCTGGCTAGGGCTAGGGCTAGGGCTAGGGCTAGGGCTAGGGCTAGGGCTAGGGCTAGGGCTAGGGCTAGGGCTAGGGCTAGGGCTAGGGCTAGGGCTAGGGCTAGGGCTAGGGCTAGGGCTAGGGCTAGGGCTAGGGCTAGGGCTAGGGCTAGGGCTAGGGCTAGGGCTAGGGCTAGGGCTAGGGCTAGGGCTAGGGCTAGGGCTAGGGCTAGGGCTAGGGCTAGGGCTAGGGCTAGGGCTAGGGCTAGGGCTAGGGCTAGGGCTAGGGCTAGGGCTAGGGCTAGGGCTAGGGCTAGGGCTAGGGCTAGGGCTAGGGCTAGGGCTAGGGCTAGGGCTAGGGCTAGGGCTAGGGCTAGGGCTAGGGCTAGGGCTAGGGCTAGGGCTAGGGCTAGGGCTAGGGCTAGGGCTAGGGCTAGGGCTAGGGCTAGGGCTAGGGCTAGGGCTAGGGCTAGGGCTAGGGCTAGGGCTAGGGCTAGGGCTAGGGCTAGGGCTAGGGCTAGGGCTAGGGCTAGGGCTAGGGCTAGGGCTAGGGCTAGGGCTAGGGCTAGGGCTAGGGCTAGGGCTAGGGCTAGGGCTAGGGCTAGGGCTAGGGCTAGGGCTAGGGCTAGGGCTAGGGCTAGGGC